>NC_084606.1:7889487-7985487 GCF_033807715.1 Cololabis saira | reverse complement strand
TAGCACGCCCCCTCCCCACCCCAATCAATTGAAGTGTGAATGGTGTGAAATTGTGATCCAAACACCCTAGTGGATTTTGTTGTGGCCGTGGCACCTTTTCTTTCTTTTTCCAAAAATCTTCGAAGCACTCTGGCTGCCACAGTGTTGCTGTGACCCGGATTCGAACCGGGGTTGCTGCGGCCACAACGCAGAGTACTCACCACTATACGATCACAGCTTGAAAGGGCACATGTACCCAGCTTTAGATATGTGCTCGGTCTCTGCAGTTATGTCAGTGAACACGGTGTGAGGTTGGAAGAAGAGTGTGCGGAGGTGTGCCGCCCCTGTCGTCAGGTAAGGGCATTTGCCTCGAATGAGATATGAGGAAGGAAGAGAATGAATAAAAGAGGTCCCATGAAAGACAAACATAAGCATGAGCCGGGGGCAGCTTTGGAAACATTACGGAAGACGGCCTATCCTGCGGCACCTTTGAAGTGTACATTTCCGGGCGCACACAGAGGCAAATGAAAACAGCAAGTAAATAAATAAATGACAGAGAAGAAGAAACATGTACACAACCAAGGTTGTGACTGGGAGAATATTAAAGACTAGGATTTTTTGAGCTAGCCAGGAGTTGAACCTAGAATCTTCTGATCCGTACTCAGACGCGTTATCCATTGCGCCACTAGCCCTCTTTGATGGTGACGTGTGGAAACACACGTGATGCAACGACTCAGATGTCCCATCCACAGTAGATGGCAGTGGCCAAAGCCATAGCCGAGTACAGTGATGAAATAGAGTCCCGCTCTGGGCAGATGAAAAACAATGGCAGTCCTTCGAGCCGGAGTCGAACCAGCGACCTAAGGATACCTGTTTTACTGGTTCTACAGTCCTCCGCTCTACCAACTGAGCTATCGAAGGAGGATGCATGTTGACAGCTCCATGACTTGTGTATTCTTCTACCAAAGCCTAAAACTGGGAAAAGGAAACATTTTAAATGAATTATTGTCTCCCTTATTTTGCCGGCTCCTTACCACTGGCAGAGTGCATTGTCCTCGGCTAAGTCATAGACATATATAAAGGCTAGATGACTCGTCCGCGCTGCTGCCAATGGAGAGCGACGTCGTCACACGGCGGCCATCTTGCCACAGGAGAACTCGCTCAGAATAACATTGTGTTCAATGGAGCATGTACTGCTTAAACAACCTTAACTTGCTCAATTCTCAACAGATTTTCAAACAGTTTGGTTTGTTATGAACGTCAGAGATGTAGTTATGACACTGTATACTTGTGAATAATTCTAAACATTGAAAAACGTACTTTTATATGAAAATAACCAGAAACAGATAGCCATGACATGGTATTTATATTTAATCAATATTTCTATAGTATTCTTAGTAATATTTATAGTTACATTATAACATATATTATATATATATATATATATATATATATATATATATATATATATATATATATATATATATATATATATACATATTATTACCATATAACATGTATTCATATGACATAACATATTAATATATTATTACATTATGATGTATTTACGTCATGACATTACATATGTGTGTCTATATATATATATATATATATATATATATATATATATATATATACACACCTCTATCCATCCACCCATCCATCCATTTTCTTCCGCTTTATCTGTCCCCATATGATAAAATCCACCATCCCCCCTGATTTTTTTTTTTTTACAACTTGAGTACTGGTGGTCACCCTTGATAACTTGGGCAGGTAACGTTAGTTAGTGGTGATACACAACTATTGTATATGCTACATGATTAGGTCGTTTTTCGCAACGAAGAGATACAATTTCAACATGTCCAAGCATCCCGAATCATACCCACGTTAATGACGTTTATGATGAACCAATCCGTTTGTAAATCCGTCAAGATTTCAGCAAGTTATGAGTATTTTTGTCTGTACAGACCACTCACCCTCCAACAGCGCACGCATGCGCACCAGAGAGTCTCCTGTGGCAAGATGGCCGCGGGTGAACGACGCTGGAGACTCCGCCGTGAGTCATCTAGCCTTTATATATGTCTATGGGCTAAGTGTCCGGGCCGTAGCACGCCCCCTCCCCACCCCAATCAATTGAAGTGTGAATGGTGTGAAATTGTGATCCAAACACCCTAGTGGATTTTGTTGTGGCCGTGGCACCTTTTCTTTCTTTTTCCAAAAATCTTCGAAGCACTCTGGCTGCCACAGTGTTGCTGTGACCCGGATTCGAACCAGGGTTGCTGCGGCCACAACGCAGAGTACTCACCACTATACTATCACAGCTTGAAAGGGCACATGTACCCAGCTTTAGATATGTGCTCGGTCTCTGCAGTTATGTCAGTGAACACGGTGTGAGGTTGGAAGAAGAGTGTGCGGAGGTGTGCCGCCCCTGTCGTCAGGTAAGGGCATTTGCCTCGAATGAGATATGAGGAAGGAAGAGAATGAATAAAAGAGGTCCCATGAAAGACAAACATAAGCATGAGCCGGGGGCAGCTTTGGAAACATTACGGAAGACGGCCTATCCTGCGGCACCTTTGAAGTGTACATTTCCGGGCGTACACACAGGCAAATGAAAACAGCAAGTAAATAAATAAATGACAGAGAAGAAGAAACATGTACACTACCAAGGTTGTGACTGGAAGAATATTAAAGACTAGGATTTTTTGAGCTAGCCAGGAGTTGAACCTAGAATCTTCTGATCCGTACTCAGACGCGTTATCCATTGCGCCACTAGCCCTCTTTGATGGTGACGTGTGGAAACACACGTGATGCAACGACTCAGATGTCCCATCCACAGTAGATGGCAGTGGCCAAAGCCATAGCCGAGTACAGTGATGAAATAGAGTCCCGCTCTGGGCAGATGAAAAACAATGGCAGTCCTTCGAGCCGGAGTCGAACCAGCGACCTAAGGATACCTGTTTTACTGGTTCTACAGTCGTCCGCTCTACCAACTGAGCTATCGAAGGAGGATGCATGTTGACAGCTCCATGACTTGTGTATTCTTCTACCAAAGCCTAAAACTGGGAAAAGGAAACATTTTAAATGAATTATTGTCTCCCTTATTTTGCCGGCTCCTTACCACTGGCAGAGTGCATTGTCCTCGGCTAAGTGTCCGGGCCGTAGCACGCCCCCTCCCCACCCCAATCAATTGAAGTGTGAATGGTGTGAAATTGTGATCCAAACACCCTAGTGGATTTTGTTGTGGCCGTGGCACCTTTTCTTTCTTTTTCCAAAAATCTTCGAAGCACTCTGGCTGCCACAGTGTTGCTGTGACCCGGATTCGAACCGGGGTTGCGGCGGCCACAACGCAGAGTACTCACCACTATACGATCACAGCTTGAAAGGGCACATGTACCCAGCTTTAGATATGTGCTCGGTCTCTGCAGTTATGTCAGTGAACACGGTGTGAGGTTGGAAGAAGAGTGTGCGGAGGTGTGCCGCCCCTGTCGTCAGGTAAGGGCATTTGCCTCGAATGAGATATGAGGAAGGAAGAGAATGAATAAAAGAGGTCCCATGAAAGACAAACATAAGCATGAGCCGGGGGCAGCTTTGGAAACATTACGGAAGACGGCCTATCCTGCGGCACCTTTGAAGTGTACATTTCCGGGCGTACACAGAGGCAAATGAAAACAGCAAGTAAATAAATAAATGACAGAGAAGAAGAAACATGTACACTACCAAGGTTGTGACTGGGAGAATATTAAAGACTAGGATTTTTTGAGCTAGCCAGGAGTTGAACCTAGAATCTTCTGATCCGTACTCAGACGCGTTATCCATTGCGCCACTAGCCCTCTTTGATGGTCACGTGTGGAAACACACGTGATGCAACGACTCAGATGTCCCATCCACAGTAGATGGCAGTTGCCAAAGCCATAGCCGAGTACAGTGATGAAATAGAGTCCCGCTCTGGGCAGATGAAAAACAATGGCAGTCCTTCGAGCCGGAGTTGAACCAGCGACCTAAGGATACCTGTTTTACTGGTTCTACAGTCCTCCGCTCTACCAACTGAGCTATCGAAGGAGGATGCATGTTGACAGCTCCATGACTTGTCTATTCTTCTACCAAAGCCTAAAACTGGGAAAAGGAAACATTTTAAATGAATTATTGTCTCCCTTATTTTGCCGGCCCCTTACCACTGGCAGAGTGCATTGTCCTCGGCTAAGTGTCCGGGCCGTAGCACGCCCCCTCCCCACCCCAATCAATTGAAGTGTGAATGGTGTGAAATTGTGATCCAAACACCCTAGTGGATTTTGTTGTGGCCGTGGCACCTTTTCTTTCTTTTTCCAAAAATCTTCGAAGCACTCTGGCTGCCACAGTGTTGCTGTGACCCGGATTCGAACCGGGGTTGCTGCGGCCACAACGCAGAGTACTCACCACTATACGACCACAGCTTGAAAGGGCACATGTACCCAGCTTTAGATATGTGCTCGGTCTCTGCAGTTATGTCAGTGAACACGGTGTGAGGTTGGAAGACGAGTGTGCGGAGGTGTGCCGCCCCTGTCGTCAGGTAAGGGCATTTGCCTCGAATGAGATATGAGGAAGGAAGAGAATGAATAAAAGAGGTCCCATGAAAGACAAACATAAGCATGAGCCGGGGGCAGCTTTGGAAACATTACGGAAGACGGCCTATCCTGCGGCACCTTTGAAGTGTACATTTCCGGGCGTACACAGAGGCAAATGAAAACAGCAAGTAAATAAATAAATGACAGAGAAGAAGAAACATGTACACTACCAAGGTTGTGACTGGGAGAATATTAAAGACTAGGATTTTTTGAGCTAGCCAGGAGTTGAACCTAGAATCTTCTGATCCGTACTCAGACGCGTTATCCATTGCTCCACTAGCCCTCTTTGATGGTCACGTGTGGAAACACACGTGATGCAACGACTCAGATGTCCCATCCACAGTAGATGGCAGTGGCCAAAGCCATAGCCGAGTACAGTGATGAAATAGAGTCCCGCTCTGGGCAGATGAAAAACAATGGCAGTCCTTCGAGCCGGAGTTGAACCAGCGACCTAAGGATACCTGTTTTACTGGTTCTACAGTCCTCCGCTCTACCAACTGAGCTATCGAAGGAGGATGCATGTTGACAGCTCCATGACTTGTGTATTCTTCTACCAAAGCCTAAAACTGGGAAAAGGAAACATTTTAAATGAATTATTGTCTCCCTTATTTTGCCGGCCCCTTACCACTGGCAGAGTGCATTGTCCTCGGCTAAGTGTCCGGGCCGTAGCACGCCCCCTCCCCACCCCAATCAATTGAAGTGTGAATGGTGTGAAATTGTGATCCAAACACCCTAGTGGATTTTGTTGTGGCCGTGGCACCTTTTCTTTCTTCTTCCAAAAATTTGAGAAGCACTCTGGCTGCCACAGGGGTGCTGTGACCTGGATTCGAACCAGGGTTGTTGCAGCCACAACGCAGAGTACTCACCACTATACGATCACAGCTTGCAAGAGTACATGTACCCAGCTTTAGATATGTGCTCGGTTTCTGCAGTTATGTCAGTGAACACGGTGTGAGGTTGGAAGAAGAGTGTGTGGAGGTGTGCCGCCCCTGTCGTCAGGTAAGGGCATTTGCCTCGAATGAGATATGAGGAAGGAAGAGAATGAATAAAAGAGGTCCCATGAAAGACAAACATAAGCATGAGCCGGGGGCAGCTTTGGAAACATTACGGAAGACGGCCTATCCTGCGGCACCTTTGAAGTGTACATTTCCGGGCGTACACAGAGGCAAATGAAAACAGCAAGTAAATAAATAAATGACAGAGAAGAAGAAACATGTACACTACCAAGGTTGTGACTGGGAGAATATTAAAGACTAGGATTTTTTGAGCTAGCCAGGAGTTGAACCTAGAATCTTCTGATCCGTACTCAGACGCGTTATCCATTGCGCCACTAGCCCTCTTTGATGGTCACGTGTGGAAACACACGTGATGCAACGACTCAGATGTCCCATCCACAGTAGATGGCAGTGGCCAAAGCCATAGCCGAGTACAGTGATGAAATAGAGTCCCGCTCTGGGCAGATGAAAAACAATGGCAGTCCTTCGAGCCGGAGTTGAACCAGCGACCTAAGGATACCTGTTTTACTGGTTCTACAGTCCTCCGCTCTACCAACTGAGCTATCGAAGGAGGATGCATGTTGACAGCTCCATGACTTGTCTATTCTTCTACCAAAGCCTAAAACTGGGAAAAGGAAACATTTTAAATGAATTATTGTCTCCCTTATTTTGCCGGCCCCTTACCACTGGCAGAGTGCATTGTCCTCGGCTAAGTGTCCGGGCCGTAGCACGCCCCCTCCCCACCCCAATCAATTGAAGTGTGAATGGTGTGAAATTGTGATCCAAACACCCTAGTGGATTTTGTTGTGGCCGTGGCACCTTTTCTTTCTTTTTCCAAAAAACTTCGAAGCACTCTGGCTGCCACAGTGTTGCTGTGACCCGGATTCGAACCGGGGTTGCTGCGGCCACAACGCAGAGTACTCACCACTATACGACCACAGCTTGAAAGGGCACATGTACCCAGCTTTAGATATGTGCTCGGTCTCTGCAGTTATGTCAGTGAACACGGTGTGAGGTTGGAAGACGAGTGTGCGGAGGTGTGCCGCCCCTGTCGTCAGGTAAGGGCATTTGCCTCGAATGAGATATGAGGAAGGAAGAGAATGAATAAAAGAGGTCCCATGAAAGACAAACATAAGCATGAGCCGGGGGCAGCTTTGGAAACATTACGGAAGACGGCCTATCCTGCGGCACCTTTGAAGTGTACATTTCCGGGCGTACACAGAGGCAAATGAAAACAGCAAGTAAATAAATAAATGACAGAGAAGAAGAAACATGTACACTACCAAGGTTGTGACTGGGAGAATATTAAAGACTAGGATTTTTTGAGCTAGCCAGGAGTTGAACCTAGAATCTTCTGATCCGTACTCAGACGCGTTATCCATTGCTCCACTAGCCCTCTTTGATGGTCACGTGTGGAAACACACGTGATGCAACGACTCAGATGTCCCATCCACAGTAGATGGCAGTGGCCAAAGCCATAGCCGAGTACAGTGATGAAATAGAGTCCCGCTCTGGGCAGATGAAAAACAATGGCAGTCCTTCGAGCCGGAGTTGAACCAGCGACCTAAGGATACCTGTTTTACTGGTTCTACAGTCCTCCGCTCTACCAACTGAGCTATCGAAGGAGGATGCATGTTGACAGCTCCATGACTTGTGTATTCTTCTACCAAAGCCTAAAACTGGGAAAAGGAAACATTTTAAATGAATTATTGTCTCCCTTATTTTGCCGGCCCCTTACCACTGGCAGAGTGCATTGTCCTCGGCTAAGTGTCCGGGCCGTAGCACGCCCCCTCCCCACCCCAATCAATTGAAGTGTGAATGGTGTGAAATTGTGATCCAAACACCCTAGTGGATTTTGTTGTGGCCGTGGCACCTTTTCTTTCTTCTTCCAAAAATTTGAGAAGCACTCTGGCTGCCACAAGGGTGCTGTGACCTGGATTCGAACCAGGGTTGTTGCAGCCACAACGCAGAGTACTCACCACTATACGATCACAGCTTGCAAGAGTACATGTACCCAGCTTTAGATATGTGCTCGGTTTCTGCAGTTATGTCAGTGAACACGGTGTGAGGTTGGAAGAAGAGTGTGTGGAGCTGTGCCGTCCCTGCCGTCAGGTAAGGGCATTTGCCTCGAATGAGATAGGAGGAAGAGAGAAAACGAGAAGAGGAGGGCCAGGGCCCCACCGTAGCTCAATGGGTGCCCCCGGCGCCGTCGAAGCCCCAAGGTGGAGGGAAATGGCCCAAAATCCCTCCATTCATACTGACGACATAAGTATTAGACTCCTGATAATGACTCCACCCCGCCGCCTCGCTCGCCCGCACACCCTCCGGCCAGGGGAGGCCCGACCCCCGGACCCGGACGTTTCTGCTGAGGGCCATTGTTGACCTATCCAGGTTTCAGCAGCTGGATGTTGGACTTTTTTCCATTGACAAAAAAAAAAGTGTTTGATAGTGTTGACCACCCTTATTTGTGTAACACACTTGAAGTTTTTTTGGGTTTGGAAAAAAATATGTGTCTTGGATTTAGCTGTTGTACTCAGGAGCAACTGTACTGTTAAGGGGCGGCAGAGGACTCAGTAGACCTGTCCCTGTCCAGAGAGGTATTAGGCAGGGATGTCCCCTCTCTGGGATGCTGTATACTCTGGCAATTGAACCTCTCCTGAGTCATCTTAGGCAGGGCCTTAAAGGGTTGACCTTTGCAGAGGATACCAACAATCCAGTTAGCCTATCAGCATATGCTAATGATGTCACTGTGCTGACAACTTAACCAAATGACATCCAAGTCCTTCAAAAAAATTTGGGGCTGGGATTGACGGACGACCGGATAGGTACAGTGAGTTTGTCAGCCTATGCTGACGATATCACAGTGTGTGTCACGTGTCGGCATGACGTTCAGACGCTTGAATAGGCACTGCAGCTGTATGAACGGGCTGCTTCTGCCAGGGTGAACTGGTCAAAGTGTGAGGGACTTCTGCTGGGAGGGTGGAGTACTAAGGAGCGGCCCATTCTCCCAGCTGGGCTGCAGTGGAGCACGGAGGGGATAAAAGTCCTAGGAGTATTTCTGGGGAGAGCAGACTTTCAGTGGAAGAACTGGGAGGGTCTAGTCGAGAAGGTTAGTGCCCGATTGTCTCGATGGAAATGGGTCCAGCCCCAGTTGTCCTACAGGGGGAGGACTTTGGTGGCCAACAACCTGGTTGCATCTATGCTTTAGCACCGTGTAGCTGTTGTCATTCCTCCATACACCCTCATTACAGAAATCCAGAAAAGAATAGTCGATTTCTTCTGGGGCGGATACCACTGGCTCCGATCGGCTGTTCTGTATCTCACTGTGGCAGAGGGGGGTCAGGGGTTGATCCACTTCCAGAGCCGTATCACTGCATTTCAGCTGCAGACTGTGCAACGGTTGCTGTTCCGAACACTGCAGCCCTGGACAGACACAGCGTCTCTACTGCTGCGCAGGGTACAGGACCTAAATGATGACAAGCACCTGTTTCTTTTAGAGCTGGGCAGTGTGGACACTGGTGGAGGAGGAACCTCTGCTTTTCAACCCGGCAATCCAGAGTAGACTTCTCGCCACTGTCAGTGTCCGGAGGATCTTCACAGCAGCTGGGCTGACGATGCTGGCAGGGCTGAGGTCGGGGGGGGGCAGTGGAAATCTGCTTCTCTGTTGTGTAAGGGCACTGGTTTTAACTCATTACGGCTAATGGAGAGACTGGTGCAGGAGGTGGTAAATGGTCTTCCCGGATCCTTTCGGAGAGCTTTGGGGGCAGAGTCTGTTGACAATCATACCCTCATTTTTCCGGATCTGCTCATTCGTGCTGCAGGGGAGGAGCAGAAGGGGGCGATCAGGGCTCTGTTAGCCGGAGCTGTCAGACTTCAGCGACACATCCAAGAAGAGTCTGTATGCAGTGTCTGTTAAGTCTTGAACAGAGCTTGACTCTCCAGTGGAGGGTGGTGCATGGGGCCGTGGCCACGAACAGACATGTGGCACATCTGGATCCTGGATCGGGGAGTCGGTGTGGGTTCTGCCAGGCTGACGAGACCTTACATCATCTCTGGCTTGGCTGTCCCAGGCTGGCTTCTCTCTTCCGTCTGCTGAACCAGTGGGTGGGGGGTCTAGGACACACATATGAGGAGGAGCTATTCATTTTTGGGCCCAGATACGGTGCAGCACAGCGTACCAATGTCTGTCTGGTTAACTTCTTGTTGGGGCAGGCTAAAATTAGTATTTGGCTCACAAGACGAAATAAAATGACGGAGAGTGGCTCAGTAGATGTGGAGCCAATGTTCAAAGGGCTGGTGTCTGCACGGCTGAGAGTCGAGTTTGCCTACTACAAAATGCTGGCACGCTTAGATGAGTTTGTTTCTGTGTGGGGAGAGGGGGAACGTTTTATGTTGTGTCGCTGAGGATGTGCTAACTTTAAAGTTCTGATGTACGACCACACAAAAAACATAGGGTGATTCTCTGTGTTTCTGTTCTTTTAATTTGGCTTTGATTGTTTATTGTGATCTGGACCAATAAAGGGATGGTTAAAGGTCAAAGGTCTCTCTCCCCTCATCTCTCCTCATACATATGGATGAGGGGCATGGTTTTAAAGTAGGTACAAAGCTATTTCGACAATAGGAAACAGTATGTGCATTTTTTTGTTAATACATCTAATTATATGAACATTGCTTGTGGAGTCCCACAGGGCTCTGTTTTGGGACATAAACTTTTTAATTTATACATGAATGATATACATGAATGGCTGCATATATGAAAAAAAACCATCATACCCCAAAAAAATTCTAAAGAAAAAAGGTTTTTCAGTGGATTATTGTAGTACTACAGTAGGTGTACTTAATGACATCCTAAAAGTCTACCAAAATCTGACCACCAGAAAGGTGTATTTTTCAAGATGGCGACCAAGGTGGCCAAGAAATCCCAGGTGAATAGGGTAAACATTTTAACAAACAGATATCATCATGAAACTTCCCCAGTTAATTACTTACGTGAAGACGAAAAAAAATTGCATTGGAAGTTTTTTGAAATTGTATGTGTAACTATGCAAATTAGGTGTATCTCATTGAATATGTGCCAATTCGCATAAAGGAACATATATCTTAACATTGGATAAAGCTAGGTTAAAAATTATTGTTTGACCTTACTCACCTATCAGATACAAATTTATACAGGAGATTTTGCCAACTCGAGATCAGACACCCTGATGTATATGCCAAATTTTCCAGGGGCTTTCATGTGATCCGCCGCAGCAACCAGTTCTGGGCAGGCCTTAGCTCAGACCTTGTCATTGAGCAGACCTTGATGCGGTCCCTGAAGGGTACTGGAGGCTTGACCCACGGAAGTGGAATGACTGAGGAAATGCGAGCACTGTGGACTATGTCCATTCCCATCACATCTGAGTACAACAACTCCATGCAGCAGTTCAATGACCTCACCTACACAACCAGCGAGCAACACCGAGAATCAACAGAAGCAAGGATGAAACGAGATTACGTAGATTTGGAAAAGATCAAGGAGAAACTTTCCTCTTGCACGCCATTCTCTCCTGACCCATCTCTAAGGAACATCGTTACTGGTGTTGTTGCCAAAGAGGATGTGAATGTGCATGACTTTGAGAATGTTGGGAATGAGATCCTTAAAAAAATGGTTGGAAAACATGTTTTCGGAATCTCGTTCAAACGGAAGGATCGCGTAAAAACCCTTGCAGATGATTCCACCATCAAAAATGCCCAAGGCCGAAGCATTGATCCTGCTCTGTTGTTCCAACGATTTTTGATGATGTCGAAAACTGGAAGATGTAATGAGCTATGAGCTCTGCTCATTCCCTGCAGCCCTGTTTGAAGACAAAGACATCTTCCGTAAAGCCAACAAGCCCCAACTAGCACAGGCAGTCACTGAGTTCCCAAGCAAGGGATCAAACAAAACTGTCCTCAATACTGTCCCACCAACTGAGCATTATGTCCTTGACGGTGGTTCCCTGGTTCACCGCCTGGCACGGAAAAGGGATGACAGTTACGGTACCATTGCACAGTCATACGCAGACTTTACCACACGCCATTATGGTAAAGCAACTGTAGTTTTTGATGGTTATAGTGAACGTCCTTCCATCAAAGATAATACTCATCTGAGACGTGGAGAAAACACCCACCCGATCGTTAGCTTTAATGCAAAGACTGAGTTTTTGGACAGAAAGGAGGATTTCCTTTCCAGATCTTGCAATAAACAAGGATTTATCAATCTTATGACTGAGGAGCTGGAGAAGAAGGGCTGCAGTGTTATCAATGCATCAGGTGATGCAGATGTTGACATAGTCAAAACTGCAGTAAAAGCATCAGAACATCAGACCACAACCTTGATAGGAGAAGATACATACTTGCTTATTCTTCTGCTCTACAATGCTGAGACAAACAATAGAGACCTCTATTTTCGTTCAGATAAGTCCAAAGCTAGTAAAGTGTACAACATCAGATAAATGAAACAAGTCTTGGGTAGTGGGTTGTGTTCCCAGTTGCTCTTTATTCATGCTTTCACAGGATGTGATACAACTTCCTGCATCTTTAGTGTCGGGAAACAGTCAGCATTCCAGAAACTTGTGAAACGTGAATCAACCATCCAGTCCTGTGCAAATGTGTTTCTGCTCCCAAATCAGGCAAGGAATGTTATCGAGGACCATGGGAGCAAGGCAATGGCAGTGTTTTTTGGCAGCAAGAGTACTGATTCACTTGCTTCTTTGCGCTACAACCTATTTAGCAAGAAAATTGTTTCTGCTAAGTCATTTGTTACTCCAGAACGTCTCCCTCCTACAGAGTCCTCGACTAAATACCATTGTCAAAGAGTTTATTTCCAGATCATGGTGTGGATGGAAAAGGAGAGTGACATGAACCCAGTGGATTGGGGGTGGAAACTGGAGGGCAATATCTTCCTGCCAGTTATGACCAATAAGACTGCTGCCCCAGAAAGCCTCCTGCAGATGGTCCACTGTAATTGCAAAACCGCCTGCCGAACACAACGGTGCAGTTGCAGAGCATATGGACTACCATGCATGCCTGCTTGTGGACCATGTCAAGTTGAAAACTGTGAGAATCTACAGAATCAACCTTTATGGGAGAAGGGGTGTGACGACGAACTGTGAAAGGAAAAAACAAAACAAAAATAAAAAAACATACAAGATAAACAAGAAACAACTGCAGCGAACTTAAAAACATAAAAACAATGAAAAAAAAGATTTGTGTGTGTGTGTGTGTGTGTAATAAACCAAACAAAGCTCCACCTGAAGTGTATCTATAGTGGGGGAGGGGGGGGAGCAACCCCGCCACCCGCGAGACCAGAGGCCGTCACGGAAGAGCCCGGAACCCAGGCCACCGGCAACCCCACAGAGGGGAGAAGTAGGAGGGAGGCAACCCACCGCCTGCGAGGCCCCCCCCCCCCGGCGGCGATTTCATAACCGTTTTATTAAATGTTAAATTTGCATGGCTAATAATGTCACTATAATTTAAATATTCTAATTAGATGCTTTTATCAAAAAACATGGGGTTTGGCACCAAAAATGCTTGCCTCTGTTAAAGAATAAGGAGCAATGGTTATTTTATGCGAATTGGCGCATATTCAATGAGATACGCCTAATTTGCATAGTTACACATACAATTTCAAAAAACTTCCAATACAATTATTTTTTGTCTTCATGTAAGTAATTAACTGGGGAAGTTTCATGATGATATCTGTTTGTTACAGTTTTTTACGATTGTTTACACACTAAAATAAAAATTTCCACACAATTTGCGAAATTCTACTCCAAGGAGCAAAACATCTCCACAGATTTGCACAACATTACACACAATGTCTGCTTCACCCTTTTTGCAAAACATTACACACAGTGATTTGTAAAACTCTACACACATTTTCACACCTTAGACACAGATAAGGATTGTGAGGTTACTTTCTTGTCATTACAAAGCCCTGGATTGCCAATGACCACACTCATGAACAAATTGGATAATCACATCCACCAGGTGTGGAAGCACACATCTGCTTATTTGAAAACGCAGCACTCAGGTGTGCTATAAAAGGCAGCAGGTGAGTTGTCTTCAACAAAAATGGAAGGAGCTATAAGAAGAAGAAGAAGAAGAGTGAGAATGAGAGGGGGAGCTCAAAGAGGAGATGAAGGAGGTAGAGGAAGAGGCCCAGGCAGAGGAAGAAGAGAAGAAGGAGGTAGAGGAGGAGGCCCAGGTAGAGGAAGAGGAGAAGAAGGACTTGAAGAGTTGATAGAACCTGAACAAAGAAGACGAGGACCAAATTTGACTCTTGAAATCCGTGCAACACTTATTGACCATGTCATCAACCATGGACTGACACTGATGGAAGCTGGACAAAGAGTTCAACCTAATCCCAGCAAAAATACTGTTGCGTCAGTAATTCGGACATTTCGTCGAGAAAACAGGTAAGCTAACCACACTGTACATTGAAACTGAATCTTGCTATACTTCCTGAATCCAATATAAGAGTTTTTTTTCAGCATGGCGGTGGAAGGTGTACGACCTGCGGCCCTATGATCGTTTGCCTCTCATTCAGGCCATGGAGCAGGCCTGTGATGATATCGAAGCAGCTTCTGTGCAGGAGTGGATTCGTCACACAATGCGATTCTTCCAACGGTGCCTTGCCAATGAAGACATAGCCTGTGATGTGGATGAAATCTTATGGCCTCATCCAGCCAGACGGAGAGATGATGAATAGTTACAGTATTCTTTTTGCTTTTGCAGTAGTTTTTTTTTTTTTCAGAGTCAAAGTGTATGTACTTCATGCAGTAATTTTTATTTGTTTACGGATTGTATTTGTTTCATTGATTTCATTGTTGGTTGATTACTTTAACTGATTATGGTAAGAAATACTGTAAGCATTGGAATAAATACTTGAAATATTCAGTCTGCAGCATCAGTGTTGTGCAGTGCTTGGTAAGTTTATAGTAGGCCTATTTGTGTACATTTTCCCTATATCTCAAACTAATCATGAAGAATGTTGTGGGTTTGTCACTATTTTTTTTGACATCTAAATTATCCCTTACATAACAATGTCTGGCAAATCTAGCACATGCTATTTCTTAAAATTAGTTTTTTTACAAATGTGTTTTTTATTTATCACAGCAGTGTGAAACTGGCTGCAATAATGTCTGATCATTGAGGACTGTGTTGGTTAAATGAAAACGAATAACATTTTCACAAATATGTGTATATGTTTTGACTGAAGTGTGTATGTTTTGACTGAAGTGTGTATGTTTTGACTAAAGTGTGTCATTTTGCAAACAATCTAGGACTTATACAAATTGAGTGTTGTGTTTGGACAATTGTGATTATATTTTGAAAAAAAGAACCCAGTTTTCAAAATAGCGTGTAAACAATTGAAAAAAACTGTAAACATTTTACTATTCACCTGGGATTTCTTGGCCACCTTGGTCGCCCTCTTGAAAAATACACCTTTCTGCTGGTCAGATTTTGGTAGACTTTTAGGATGTCATTAAGTACACCTAGTACTACAATAATCCACTGGAAAAACCTTTTGTTAGAATTTTTTTGGGGTCAAGTCATAAATGCAGCCGACTAATATGTGAAGTGTCAAAATTATTAAAGTTTGTGTTATTTGCAGATGATACAACTTTTTTTTGTTCAGGTCATGATTTAATGGTTTGATGAGAATAAGTTGTCTTTAAATTTGAAAAAAACTAAATTTATGATTTTTGACCATTCAAGAACACAGACAAATATATCACTTACTTTAGAAGGAGTTTTAATTGATAAAGTATCACAATTTAGGTTTTTAGGTGTTATTATAGATGAGAAATTAACATGGAAAGCTTATATAGCTCATGTAAAATCAAAAGTGTGCAAACATATTTTTGTTTTGAATAAGGCTAAGTTTGTGTTAAATCATACAGTAATGAGAACGTTATATTGTTCATTAATTTTGCCTTATTTAACTTATTGTGTTGTATTTGTTGTATTTACAATATGCATTACAGAGAACACACCAACAGATTATTTATTGAATCAAGATTACTGAAACTCGATGACTTGGTTAAGTTACAGACACTCACAATCATGTACACAGCTAAATGTAAAGCATTACCAGAAAATTTACAATACATGTTTACTTTCAGTTCAAATAATGAAGATATTTGAAGAAATTTTAATTTTAAACATCTACTTGCCCAAACAACTTTAAAGCAGATGATTGTTTCTGTTGTTGGAATTCATTACATGATAATTTAAAGGGCTGTATAAACATATTTCAGTTAAAAAAAAATGTAAATAGCAATGTATCGATTAAATAGTTACGATTTATAATATATGGGTATGGAGACAGACAATCTACCTTTGATTTTTCGGTTTTCCTTTCTTTGTGATGTTAACTGAGTAATTGTAATTGTGCAGACCATCTGTTATTATTGTTCAATTTTGTTTTGAGGGAGGGGCAGGTATAATAAGATTTTCTTCTTCCTGCTCCTTTCTGGTTATGGAAAATGCTTTAGTTGATGATTGTGTTGTTGTTATTTTACTTGATTGTTTTTTGTTTTTTCTGTTTGCATATTTCCATGATCGGAATAAATCAAAAATGAAATGAAATGAAATAAATGATCATGAATAACACAGTGTTTTCCTCTATTTACTGTCTTGTATTTGTTTCATTCTGTCTGTCTCTCCTATCTGACCTTTTTATGCAGAGCCTTAAAGTAGGGTCTTTATTGTTTTATTTTTTATTAAGATCCCCATTAGCTGTCACCCATGGTAACAGCTAGTCTTCCTGGGGTCTACACATAAAATACATATAAATGTAACATATATAAAATTCCTACATTACTACGTGAATAGAGCTAAACTGAATGAGCTTGGACTATACTAAGCACTCCAAAATCCCGACCCACCCATCCACCTCCCACCACACAACCCCATCCTACTCCGTAGATGCACAAAACAATGAAAATAATGTACATGCACAAAACATTGAAAATAAAATCAAAATAAAACAATGTCAGATGTTACAAGAACACTGTTCTAAAAATCATCACTAGGTACAATTAAAGATAACACACAATCAAAGCTTGGTTTAGACTATTGACTAGAACATGTTTAGAAGTCAAAACAGATTAAAATTAAACATGGTATCCATGAGATCAAAACAAAACGAGAATTCTACATGTTATGAAATCAAAACTCTAGTAAAAACCTAACTGACTGCTAATTGTTACTTTAATGGTATTCAGCCAACATACTTTTTTTAAGATGTTTTTTAAAAACCATTACATTAATGTTCTTTGAACATTAATGGTGGGAGGGACAGCGGTAAGAGGGCTTTAATTTCAGAGGTCTCCTCTCAGAAAATACTTTTTGCAGGACACATACAAGTCCAGCAGATGAGACAGATTGGGGTTCATGGTGGGAGGCTCCTCTATCCTCGGGTATGGTGGCAACATCAGTGCAGGTGTGGCTGTATTGTTCAGAGCAAATGCTACCATTCTATCTTCTGCTGAAGTGGTAAAGAGGAGAAGAAGACTGGCCTTTTTTGTTTAGTGAAGTTGGCATGAGTGTGCATTTTAAGGAGTTCACAGGAATAGCACTTAAAGAAACTTTCATACAAAACGTGGACCTGAAGGGGAAACGGCTCCTGAACTACATGAGTAAAAGCAAGAAGTTCCCGCAGGCTGTAACAAGGGTGAAAATGTTGAGAGATGCTGAGCGGAGCGGCTGCTCTGAAGATGTAAAAGAAATGGTCCTGCTGCTGATGGCCTATTTTGAAGGAAAGGAAGATATGATACTTTGTAATGTGGAGGACACCTCTCTGGCAGGGGAAGTCCATGTCAACGAGCTCAACTCCTACCATCATTGTCTGTGGTAAGTTTACTATTTGTTGGTCTGTTTTCTGTTTTTATGTTGAATGAATTCATGGTGCTTGTTCTTGTTGGGAACTAAATCCTGTGCATTTCCCTCTTTTTCTTTTTTTTTTTGGGGCGATCCTGCTTCAGTTCCACCCAATTCATGCTGAGTGACAGGACAATTGTTCAAGAGAACATCCCTTCTTTTGTGTCATCAATATGTTCGATGTTCGGCGGCTACTACACCTTCAACATTCACTACCCATCTGAGCTTGCTTCCACCCTGGAGTTCTTGCAAAGGTATGTCATTTTGGATTGTAACAACAACAAACAACAACAAAAAAAGTAGCATGATGTCCAATAAGGACTCACTCAGTAAATTTAATCTGGATGACACTTTGCCATGCAAAGGGGTAACTGCCTTGCCGACCTCTTGACAGCATTTATTGATCCAGATATGTTGAAGAAAGATGTACAGATCCGAAGAAAACTTCCCAATGGGCAAATCGAACAGGGGGAAGGCTCAGGTGTTCTACGTGACTCTGCCTCTTAGAATTCGGGGGAGAATTCTACAACAAATGAACATTAGGTACTGAAGTGAAGACGTCGTACCTTCAAATCAAATAACTTTATTCATCCGTTAGGAACTTCGTTTGTGTAAAAGCATCAGCATCAGTGCGTGTACAGTTAACATAAGTGACAGGACAATACAAAAACAAACCACACAATCAACCTAAAGCTACATCCATTGGGCAATCACAAGTACTGCTTAGACTTAGATGCTGTAAACCATAACATAGATAAAATAAGAGAGAACAAAGGAATAAAAATACTCCATTAAGTGCATAATAAATACATTAAAGGCAATTATTTAAAAAATATGTTTAAAAGCAGGTACAAAAAATAAATAGGTAAATCAGCTATTTATGAGTCTGATGGATGAGGCCACAAAGCTTGACATGACTCGACATGGCTACATATTCATGACTTCGGCATGAATATGACCTCCAGGAATGGCAGGCAGTTGCAAGAATCATTGTGATAGGTTATTTTCCACTGCTTCTCCCTCTTCCATTTTTGAAAGACATTCTCTATGGTAGAAGTTACAGCAGTTTGACCGAAAACTTCTTGCAGTATGTCTCAAAAGAAGAGAGGGAAATTATTGAGTCTGCACTGGAATCTGTTGAAAAAGATGACTTGAATGATGTGCTGGATGCACATGACTGCCACTACCTTGCCTCTGAAGACACAATTGCTGGATTAATATCACAGTTGGCACACAAAACCCTAACCCAGACACCAATGTTTGTTATTGAATGCTGGAAGCCCATCCTGAAAGCTTTATCAGACACGTTGTATCCACAGTTGCTTGTTGAGATAGTGGAGGAATGCGTACCAACACCAAAACAAGTGCAGGAACTTCTGAAATTCCCAGAACATTTGAGTTCTCTTCAGAACACTGTGGCAAGACATTTGAAGAGGTACATAGGAGAATCATACAACACTACTTTGAAATCATTCCTCCGCTTCTGCACTGGGGCAGAAGTTTGGAGACCCCATCAGTGTTCAATTCATAGAGATGTCTGCGTTCCAGTGTCAACTTCACATACATGTGGGTGCTATTTGATGTTACCAACCAACTACCAAAACTACCCAGATCTCCGTAATGACTTTGATCTTGTACTAAGAAGCTCCATCTGGGTTATGGACATAATCTAGTTAAAGAAAGCAAACTAAGGCAGATTAAATTGCAATTGCAAACACTGTTATTGTTATTGTTAGCAATATTATTTGCAAATGTGTATCTCAATCTGTGTGTGTGTAATCAGATCTGTGAGTACGTATTCAGATCCTTGTAAAGGGTGTGTTAAAGTGGGGCTCCGTGCGCAACTCCCAATCGAAGGTGTCACTCTTCTCTTGGGAAATTATTTAGATGGTGGTAAAATGCTCATTAATCCTGAGGTTATTGCTGTTCCTCTGTCTGAAAACTCTGGTGACTTGGTGTTAAAATTTCCAAAAGTGTTTTCAGTCTTGCTTTCCAGAATTGGAGGACATTTTCTGTCCCACCCATGAAATTTCAAATAATCAATGCACAAAATTCAAAAATATGCATTTGTTGTGTAAACTATACATGTCCTGCGACAAAGTGTAAATATAGTTATAGAAAAAGTTGTTCTAAAATATTATTTAAAATACGAAATAGCTATTGAGCACCCCATAAAATGGCATTTTTCTCTTGTCCCACCTTCCTGATCAACAACTTGCATGTCAAATATAACAGTTAAAATTAGTTTTAAATATACTCTTTTTGGTATAATATTGTTTATATATGTCTATTGTAATTGTTTAAACAATTTGTTTAATCATCAACATATTTTAAATAATAGTAATTATGCACTGAAGTTGTGTCCCACAATTTGCACGCAACTTTGTTACCGAAGGCTTTTGAGCCTGGCAGAGGAAGTGGAAAAACACTGAGTCACATGATACACAGGAAATTATAGCATCAAGGCCTCTGGTAGCACCATGGGTAGACAAAAGGTGAGTCCTCTCATCTATTTTTAAAAATGTTCCAATCTTGTCAGCCTTGATTGAGTGTGTCACTCTAACCAACGCAACACTGTTGCTCATATTATCAGAATAAGATAAATTAATTTCAAAGTTTTTTTCATCTATTTATATAACTAAGTTTGTCTTTTTGCTTGAAGGTAACATTACGTCCCACAGCTAGCATCTATTTCTGCGGAAAAGCTAACTTCAGCATTAATTTGCAACCCTGTTACTTGCAACCCTGTTACTGTAGTTAGAATAACAGGATGGCACTACAGTAACAGGGTTGCATTTCCTTCAGTTCACTCATAAGAAACAATATATTATCTATACACGAATCCGGCGACCGGTTTGTGTGCGCCGCCATCTTGCGGCGGCGCCATCGCTGCGGTGGCAGGTGTCAATCTGCCACCGCAGCGCTGTTATTGTAACCTGACGCTCTACAGCATCATTATAGCTGGATTGATGATGTTAGACAGTGGCCTTCCATAAATAATGAAGGTATCTTAAATTAATGCTGATGTTAATTTATGAATAATGATTTGTTTGAGCGATATGCAAGAAAGAATAGAGGAATAGGGAGATAAGGGAGTGTATGATTAAACACTGTAATATAGCTCTCTCCACCTCCTCTCCTTACGAGGCACGTCTGCACAATTAAATATTACCTGTTTATGTTTTGTTTTATTTTAGGTATCCAAGAATATTTTATTGATCGCCTGGCGTCCGATGACGAAAAAAAACGCAATTACAGGTCTCTAATTGAAGGGCAGAACTATCTCAGCTCCGGATGATACAGAATACATACATACATAACCCCAATCTGCAGATAAAACTAGTTTGTTGAGGAAAAAATATCAACTCTATTTGTAGCTGCAGAAGAAAAAAATAATCTCACGAGGAAAAGAAAAATATTGCTCACGCCTCGGAGCCTCTTCAGCATAAAAAAAAAGAAAAGAGAAGTAAGAGTAATAAAAAAGATGTACTGTATGTTGTTATATTATACTAATTTATTGAAACACATGGCGAGTCAAACATTTACCAAAGCAGCTGCCAAACACTAAACAAGGTAGTAAGACGTGGTTGTGCAGAACTGCGGCAGTAAATCCTCATCGGAGCTTCATTCTTTAGTAGTGATTTCATATGAACCCAAACCGTTAATAATCATTATTTTCTCCATATACCGCTCCCTGGCTTCCTTGTTTAAGGTATCCAGGTAAATTCCAGTTCCTTTCCAGCAGTTTAACATCTTTTTTTGCGTTCCGTCTGTTCACTTGGTGAAACAGAAAAGTAGTTTTGAAAGTCCCTCCCGTCTTCATTCACTATCAAAACAAATGCATGTGACGGGACAGGAGTGTTCCGATGATACAAATACATTAAGAGAGCCTGGCAGGGAGCGGAGTAATAGATCCATACATATATATGTCTATGGGCTGGAGCGGAGGAGCGGAGCCGCCACCGCAGTAATGGCGGCCGCTCGACTTCCGGGTTTCGCCGGATTCGTCTATAGTCAAATTAAATGTGCATGTATAACTTACCATAATCAACATGTTTTAAATGTATTGCCATATTTTCCAGAATATAAATAGCCTTTTTTCCCTTTTATCTCCACTAGGTAGCCTAAGCATGTTAAGATTGCATGGGATTATTAACTCAAAATAAATTGAGCTGTGTTTAAATTATATTCAGACAATTTTCAATAGGTTAATAGACATTTTAAACATTTTAAATCGATTTCTACAGAGATCTGGGCCATCCCTAAGCGCAGCTGAAAAGCAGAGGCGCTACCGTGCCAGGCGTGATGCTGATGAAGAGAGGAGGCAGCAGTATATAGAAAAAGAGAAATGGAGAAAAGACATAGAAACAGGGAAGAAGAAAAGGCAAAAAGACCGCAGTGCAAGAGAGCAGTGTGCCCAGCAAAAAAAGTGGAGAAATGCTCATAAGAGGAGTAATAACAGGAAAAAGGCACTTGAAGGATTAAACACCCCTCCAGTCAGCCCTGATTCTCCAGTCAGCCCTCAACCTGGGACTTCAAGGTCAGGACAAAAGTTTAGGTTATTGAGGAATGCAAGTTAGTGTAAGCACAGATCACAGGTTTATGACTGGTGATGTCTATTTTGCTGCAGGTGAAATGATTAAGTGACAATATCTATGCTTTTTTCTTTCAGGCAAAGTGATCTTGGGAGGAAAAAAAGGAGGGTTTCAAACACAAAAGTAAGCAGGAAGTTTCAGATACTACAAGATCAGTTGAAGAAAGTTGAACAGAGAGCAGAAAAATACAGAAAACGGCTCCAACGTTTGAAAAAGGATAATCCATCTCCAAGATCTAAAGTGAACAAGTTGCTCCGGCAAACGTAGGGCACATCCCTAAGGAGAACCCTCCTGTTCCATACAGCGGTAGCTGAGGAAGTACGTACCAAGTACGCTCATTCGAAGAGAGAGAGTGACAGACAAATCATTGCAGGAATAGTCTCCAGCAAAATACTGAAGTACAGGCTGCAGAGATTAGCAGAGGAGGTTTTTGGATTTTCAAGGAGGAGGTGGACAAAACTGGGAAATGAAAACGTCTGCAGGTACCAGAGGAAGAAACATGAGGGGATTGCTGCCACGCTGAGAGCAATGGTCAGATTGTTCTTTTTACCTGACGATGTCAGCAGGATCACAACTGGAAAAAATCAGACGGTGACAAAAGAAAAGAAGAAAATGCAGAAAAGATTACTGGTGGATTCAATGAAAAACCTACATTTGAAGTTCCTGGCTGAACACACCAACTACCATCTCTCATACTCACTGTTCTGCACACTTCGCCCCTACTGGGTTGTGCATCCATCATTGGCAGATCGTGAAACATGCATGTGCAAACAACATGAAAATCTAGGCTTTATTGCCAAAAAGCTTCACCAGATGCACATCATCGACACATCCAATTTGGAGAGCCTGACACAAGCCATCACATGTGACACCACGAGCAAGCAATGTATGTATGGTGAATGTGAGGAATGCAGCAATAAAACCTCTTCCCTCACAAGCCACTACAGAGCCAACGGTCGTGTCTCCTACCTTCAGTGGGCCACTGTGGACAAAGAGCACAAAAATAATCCTGGAGCAGCCTCAAAGATCACTTTGAAAAAATAATTTGAATCTTCCCAAGAAGAGCTGGTGGAAAAATTTGCCATTTTGCTCCAGAAGTTCAGGCGCCATCTCTACAACATTAGGCAGCAATATGCTTTCTCACGGGCCCTGAAGCTGAACCTCCCTGCAAATGAATGTGCAGTCCATATCGACTTCTCAGAGAACTATGGCTGCAAGTACAGTGCTGAAGTACAAGCTGTCCATTTTGGTGCATCGCACCAACAGGCCACTTTGCACACTAGGGTCTACTATGTGGGGGGGGCATCTGCCCCTAAGTCCTTCTGCACTATTTCGGCATCTAGACTGAAAGGACCACCTGCCATATGGAAACACTTGGAGCCCATCCTGAGGGAGATCCGAGAGAGATGCCCGGATGTGACAACCATTAATTTTTTTAGTGAGGGGCCCTGCACACAGTACAAGCAGCGTGGTAATTTTTACCTCTTTGCCAAGAAGGGGTTTACAAGAGGAACCTGGAACTACTTTGAAGCCAGCCATGGCAAAGGTGCCCCAGACGGTGTGGGTGGCACATTGAAGAGGAGGGCTTGTTTTGAGGTTTAATGAAAACAATCAGTGTTATGTATCACTGACTGACTGGATATCTGTCCACAAAAGGAGTAAAAGCATCTGAGGGCAGAGTGGGCAAAATGTTGAGAAGAGTTCATCAACCCTACCACACTGAAAGACAGCAGGTAAAGTCAGTTAGTAATGTGTTTGTTTTTTTCTCCAACATTACAATCAAACGTACTCTACAATTTAAGGATTTTTTAAATATTTAGTTCTTATGTTTTACGGTGCCAGAAATCTGAACCCCATACCCTACACTGTTGAATACATGGGTCACAAGCTGCATGTAGATCAGAATGAAAAGCTTGTTATGTTTGGGGTGACCCATGTAATGGCCATTGATGGATTCAGCAAGAAGGTTGTCAGTTACTCCACCATGCCAATAAAGAACAACATCATCATTTATGAGGAAGTGTACAGGTAAAATAAATTAACTAGTGTTTTTTACTATTGCTATCATCACAACTGAACATGTTTCTGTGACTTTTTTTTTTTTAATGGTCACTTTAGGAATCTATGGGTTAATAGTGTCAAATATGTTAAAAGGGTAATATGTTTGTCTGTCGGTTTATCCTCAGACCTGCTGTGCTTTCCTATGGACTATGGGACCAGGTCAGAGTTGACTGTGGGAGAGAGTTCTATCTGATGTTATTCATCCAGGAAATGCTGGCAGAGCACAGACACAATCTTCAAAGGCAGCCTTACCTTCAGACACCAGCTACTAGGGTAAGTGTGTCAAGCAATCCTGGTATCTTGGAATGTATGCAAACTTAGAGCATACAGACTGACACTATTCCTAAAACCTACACAGAACCATGTAATAGAGAGGATGTGGGTTGAGGTGAATGCACGAGTCAACTACCCGTTGAAGACAGCTTTGGTCCAGCTGGTGGACGAGGAAGAAGTGGACATGGAGGACAGCTTAACAAAGTATTGTGTATCCAACCTGACCTGCCAGATGGCGAGGATTGGGCTCACAAATGTTGTAGCAGCATGGAATTCACACAGGATCCCCGGTATGATTCTGCTAGAGATGTACATATACAATTTTGTTTTCAAGTCATGAATTTTTGTATTTGCCAATACTGACACCAGAGATTTTTTTTCTTGAATATAAAATAGTTTTGCAGTGCAATTGGATTCTCAAAGGATGGGCCTCAATACATCAATAAATAAATGAAATTAAGTTTATATTCAATATTGACTACTCCAAAATGCTGATGGATAGCTAAAACATTTTTTTGCCATTTAGAGGTTCTGACTTATCAGTTACCCCTTAAATCACACTATTCATTGTCCTGTCTTGCAGGAAAGGGAATCCCAAATGAGCTGGCTAAAGAAGGGTGTCCTGCCAAACTTCACGAGGATCTCCTGCCTGTTGGTGGTGTTGCAGCTGACCTGTATCAGCGAGAGGTGGGATCCACCTTGAAAGGGGAGTCCATTTTCGGATGTAATCCTTTTCCCTCTAAAGAAGCCCAACAATGGACTGAAACAGAATTTAATTCCCACTTTGACATCATGTCACTACACCAAAATATCATTCACAACAACTATAGCCCCTTCAAGGATGCAGTTAAGTGTCTTATTGAGATTAGTAGAAGATGTGTGACCGGCTACAGTGAAATGTATGGTTAAGAAGCAGCAGCATTTTTTTTTTCCCCCAATAATGTATTTTATTTTTTGTGCAAAAAGCTGTTGAACAGTACAGTACATTAAAGTGAATTAACAATGTTTTCCAAATAAAAATGGCAAGTATTTAAGAAGTTCCTTTTTTGGTCATGTAAACAAGTTCAAGTTCAGTTTTACTGTTACAACAGGAGAGTTAAGTACTTCATTGAACTTATTTTGAAGAGGTAAATTGCAGTTACCAGCTACTGTTCCATTTAAAAAAAACTTATGAACATTAACATAGTTGTAAACAAATGCCTGAACATTAACATAGTTGTAAACAAATGCCTGAACATTAAAATAGTTGTAAACAAACGCCTAAAAAATGACTAAGGCCCAATCCCAATACACCCCCTACTTTCTACCACTAGCCCTGCCTCACTATCACTACCCCTAAAAAAGAAGGGATAAATTTTAGGGCACTTGAAATCTTCCCAGGGGCCTGTCCCAATACTCCCACTACCCCTACTTTCAGCACCACCCCTAAAATCAGGAAGCTGAGAGCCAAAAGCTGTTTTAATTTCAGCTGTAGCGCTGTTAATATGCCACTTTATTAAGTTTTAATATTTTTTCCAGGCGTAAAAGTAACCGTTAAGATCCCCAACCTGGGCTCAGTTTATAATAACGCCTGTTAAGAAATTTGACCCGATGTTTTCGGAGATAAGAGCCGCCGGCTCGGAGCAGCAGCAGCCAGAGTACAGACGTGATCGCCCTGCGCCGTCGTCCCGGGGGAGAAACCTGCAGCTCTGGAGAATTAACGCTGGCTGAAATACAAACATTTAGGAAGATAAATGTTGTTATTAACCCTTGTGCTGTCAACCGCGTTTTGCCGAGCCCCTTATTCTCCTTCTCCTTTTCGTTCTCCTTCTTGTTCTCCTTCTGGTTCTCCTTGTTCTCGTTCTCCTTCTCCTGCTTCTCCTTCTGCTTTCTTCTTCGTCTGCTTTCTTCTCCTTCTGCTTTCTTCTTCGTCTGCTTTCTTCTTCATCTGCTTTCTTCTTCGTCTGCTTCTGCTGCTTCTGCTGCTTCTGTTGTTGTTCCGGGACGGGTAAAGGAAACAAATAGGAAATAGAAAATAGGAAATAGAAAAAAGAGTTTTCCACTCGGTCCGTGTATCTTTTGGTCATTGGATTTTTCCGTCATGAGTGGGAATCAAAAAACAAAAAACGATTGGTTTATTTGATTTTCCTTTTAAAACAAAAAACAAATATTGAATTACACTGCATTTTTTCCTTTTCTGTGTTAATATGATTTAACAAAGATTCAAAATACGCTTTTATTTTCGTTTTCTATTTCATATAAGAAAAATGAAATCACTAGTCAACAGGAACGAAAAAACGAACCAAAAACAACCGTTTATTCATATTCGTGCACCGGAAGCTGGCATTTACAACCGAGTGAACTTAGTTCTGGATATTTGACAGGCATTCCTGTGACAATTCTCTCCAGGGGAAGTTGTTCTGTACCACCCCGTCCCACTCGAGCCAGCCACTCTAGGCTACTATCCCCCCCCCTGTGTTTTCTGCAGTGCATTCACACTATACGCGAGGCATGTATTTTACTCGCATTTACTGACATTACGCCCCCAGATGTAGCTACAGTTGTCATAGCAACAGTAAACACCAGGTCAAAGCAGCAACGGGACTGTGGTCATTTGTTGTGGGGATAATGGGCTGACGTCAGTTCTAGAGCTTGTTAAAAGATAGAAAAATGTTCTTTACCACAGGCTGCTGCATGTTAGCATCTCAATATCATGTGAAAGTTCACTCTTCTGATGGATTTGAACTACATGCATTTGCAGCTACAACAATGTCAAGACGATGTTTCTACCGGGAGAAGGGTCGTGAAAAGCACGGAAAAATAATAATTAAAAAAAAAAACTAGAATAGGCTACAATATGCCGACAGTCCATTATGCCGAAGGTCGTGCTATAATTGTTACAACGTTTGGGTAGGCTGTGACCTTCATCAGGTTAACTGTCAGACAGCAGAAGAGGACAGTTCATGTAGGTGGAAAAACACGTCACTCATTGTGTCATTCAATCTTCATTCATAAATTCTGGCTCAGGTCTGACACTGAGTGGCCTAAATAGTAAACGGTCACGCAGCGCGCATCAATTACCACTTGAAACAAGAAACACACACAGGAAAAACGCCGAGATAAATATCTATCCATACAAAATAAAGAACAACAGCAACAACAATAATAATACATCTATTAGACCAAAAGGTAAAATAAAATTAACTCTGGCTTTTTTACCCACAAAATGACAAGATGGTGATAAAATGAAAATAATAAACTCTATTGTCATAGAACTTTTCTAAGTTTGCAAGGCACTTCAAAAACAGATTTTTAAAAAAGCACAGATAAAAACAACACAGACAACGAAATATACAGGCCCTAATAGCTTATAAGATAATATAATAGGCTATATTAGGCTATGAATAATTTTATAAATGCACGACGTCTGAGTTAAGGAAGTCAGAGAGAGAGAGAGAGAGAGAGAGAGAGAGAGAGAGAGAGAGAGAGAGAGAGAGAGAGAGAATTAGCAGAGCCTACAGACGTTTAAGAGTCCAAACAAAAGTATTTACTCACAAGAAGTGATTGTAATCAATTACATAATTTAAAGTAGATTTTTACTAAATATGATAATACATCTAGGCCTATGCGTGGTCTAATGATCAGCTCTCAACGTAAGACTATATTAAATTCTCTGTGGATTAATGCTCCACCCGCATCAATTGGATCCTCGTCAAAAGGACATGTCATGTTCGTAGCCTAATAGTAGTGAAAAGAAGAGTTGTAACACTGATTTTATTTTTTTCTAATCAATGAAAGACGGCATAACTGCCTCAACTGCACACTGACAGAAAAGAGGAGGGAAGGAAAAACGCAGGTGTAATCCACAATTAGTGCACTGAAATGTCAGGAGACATACGCATCTGGATTAGCCTGTGTCATACAAATATGTGATTAGAATGCAGACAAAAGATCAAAACAAATATGAAACAGAAAAATAATGCAGTTTAATTAATCAAATAAAACATCAAAAATATTGTCCTCCATCTGTAGTACAGAGCCCTGAGTCCCCGGGTACTAGAAGTCCCCTGTATTCAGTTGCAGTTTTACAGTCAGCCAGTAGGGTACACTGTGGTTAAAAACAAGACGATCTGCAGCACGGTCTACTGCAGACGCACAGAGCGCACGAGAGACACAAGCGGGAGACAAGGAGCGGACGACTTCGAACATGGACCAATATACTGTTTTCAGAAAGAGCAAGCGAGTTTGTCTTCGAGAAGAGGATATAACTGCTGACAAACTCAGCCGGATATTTCATGTAAAAAAAAGTTTCCTAATGTTAATGCTAACAACAGGTTAGCTAGTATGTCAATGCTACAGTGCATCCATAGATTTACACATGGCGCCTTCGGGATTGTCCGGCACGTCAACCACCATAACTCAATGAATTTTCAACCAGTTTTCAAGCTGTTGGTTGTCACAAATGACGCACGTGTGTTTATCAGACATACTGGTGGATACCATATAAATGTAAATGCCGCCTTCAAGGTCGTCGGGCATGTCAGTGCGGCCGCCATTTTGAGCTGGTAGAAGCCACTTACTGCATTAGTGAACGGAGGCAGAGGTCTAACAACCATTAGAATCATCATAACTCACTTAATTTACAACGTATTTCCATGCTGTTTGTTGTTTCAAATGGCAGACTGACCAAGTCTCCTGTGTGATAACTACGAGTCTGCCGTTTGTAACAAAACAGACGGCATGAAAATTTGTTATTCATGGTGCGTTCCAGGCAACCCGTAACTCGTGTTTTTCCCCACCTGTAACCCCTGAAAGTGCACTGGAACGGCAGTCAAACTCGTAACTTCCCACTCCTAACTCGGAATACATCGATCGTGTTCGAGTTCACGAGTGGGAAGTTACGAGTTTGTCTGCCGTTCCAATGCACTTTCAGGGGTTACAGGTCTCTACCGCCTCAAGATGGCGGCCGCACTGACTTATCTTATAATACAATTGTTTCATTCATCTGTGTGTCTGATTGGTGACGTATTTCTGTCTTGGGGCACAGAAATCTTTGCCCATAGACTCCTGTAAAAAGTTGTACATGCGCAGTAGCTCCTCTACAATGCAAGTAATTGGGACAAGCCTGGGTGCAGATCTGGTGCGCCCCAAGCATGCGCAGTGCTGGAGTTATATACCACTCTGCCACCACGCACTGTAAAGTCTGCCGCCTCCCGCCACGGGGAGGGGGAGGGGTGCTTGTTTTACATGTGTTACAATGTGTTAAGTTTTAAATACTCAATTTTAGGCCTTTAAAGTCTTAAATCTGTCTATATTTTATAAACAATGCCATATGTTTTGCCATGTTATATGTGCATTTACTGTTTCCTTTATCAATCTATTTAATTGTTAAACTAACTAAATTTTAAAAAGAACAGAATTCATTTTTTTTATAGTTTAACCCTGACACATTCACTACATTGTTAATATTTTATGGGAGATATTTTTATTATATTATTTATTTTTATTTGTATGTTTTATATTATATTTCATTATGATATATATATTATATTCATATTATATTTTATTCTTGTTTACAGGTTGTTCTATGGCAATACATTTGGTCACTTTGAAAGAAATTCTGTGATTTGCAATTTTACTTACTTTTTCTGACTTTGTGTAGTCTTATAGTTAAATTAAATCCTAAGGGTTTTAAATTGGTCATTAAAAAGGCTTTAAAATGCCTGCAAAAACCCTGTTTTTGGTATGTCTATTTTGGAGTTGTAGCCCCCCCTGGAGAAAACTGCACCAGCCGCCACCATTCTAGTTTTAAATTTAACTTTAAATTACAGTTATTTGGACAGTTAGTGTTTGGAGAAGTATTCTCACAGTAACATTAGATTGAAGACTGTTTTGAAAAAAAATTAATGCAAATGTTGGCTGATAATGTTATTTGACTTGTGTATTTCTTAGGTCTCAGCGCACAGTACTTTCTGTACCTAACGGATGACAGCAACATAGCAGTCTTTCCCGGACCATCTGGTATCTTCAGCTCCATGGACCTCAGTCAAAGGGGGCACTATGAAGTACATGGAGAAGAGGATGCCTCAGCACAAACCATAACAGGGCAACGCTTTGCCTTTTCAAGAACATCTTCAGCAACAGCTAGTGGTTCATCCGCATTTCAGGGTGCCCCAGCTACTCCCAGAGCTACTGTTTCTAAAGCATTTCAGAGGTAACTTTAAAGTCACGTATTGAATGACTGTGAAACTAATGGATTATATTGCACAATTTTGGGATCATTTATGGAGTAGAAGAGATGCATGACTAATTAAGTTCTCTTTGAGATGAATAAAATTCGTCTTATTCTTATATCCACTCAATTAGCCACTCTTGGACTTTTGAGCCTTCTTTGGTGTCTTCCTTACTTAATAAAAAAATTTGGGGGGGGATTTTGGTCCATCTCTCCCCCACACCTGACTGCTAGGATTATAAATGTGTGTCACAGCTATTTATTTTAATCTGATATTCTTTCAGGTCAGTGTTCCTTGCTGACGTGGTTGGTGGGAAGTTAAGTCCCTGTCAAATGGTGGTGGTGAGGTTTCTGGAGTGTGATGCTTCTCTTCAGGGGATCACCACAAAAAAGTTCAGGATGCCCTTGGTAGACATGATCCCATAATACTCACTGATTCGCAGGGAAATGCAATTTTGGAGTCGGAGGGAACAACAGGTGGGTAGCAAATTGTTTCTTTGTTTTGAGTATGCTTTAGTGATTACAAATGACTGAATCACTTCACTTGTTTTTTTTCTACTCTCGTATTCCACCCATTCTTCAAGGTTCATCCTACTGGAAACAAAATGCAAGGAAAATGTTTGCTGTTCCAGAAAAGGACTATAGAGAGATGCAGGGAACAAAAAGGAGGAGAATGAGGTAAGGTCATCTTCTTTACATTGAAATGTAGTTAATCTTTTTTTCTGTTAGCCCAATCCAGCACCATCACCAATCCTGCTTACCACAGCCAGTACATATGTAGTCTGTGTCTTATGCCCCCCCCCCCCCCCATGTAGCAGCCGAAGGGATGACGATATTGGAGGCATTGCAGAAGTGTCAGAAAAAATTGAAGACCTGGTACTTGCCTCGCAGAGTCTACCAGATGTCACCTCAGCCATCAGAGAGCTCACCAGTCTGGCTGCCGCTCAAGGAGTCACCCTAAAGGGCTGTATATACTTGCCGTTCAGAACGCGTATCCTGCGTATCCTGCGTACATTTGACGCGTCGACGTGCACGTTCTCAAAAAGACACTGAACGCGTACGCGACCTGCAGTTCTCGCTCTGGCCGCTAGTATCGCTGTTCTCGGTCTGATCCCAGCTGGCACGACTATGCTGCTCTCCCCTGGAGAAAGTTCCCCATGCAGGTTAACTTCCCCTCAGGGTTTCCGTTGTCCGGTAATTGCCGGACTTTGTCCGGTAAAATATGCCGAAGTCCGGTATTTTATAATCTCTCCGGTCAAAATACTCACTGGTGCTGGTGCTGCGGGACTAGAGTCCCCGGGAGTACCGCGGATGGCGAGCCCCGGCCGGCGAGCCCCGGCCGGCGAGCCCCGGCCGACCCCCGGCGGGCCGAGCCCCGGCCGAGGTACGCGCCGAGCCTCGGTGCCTCCCGGAGCCGGGAGGAAGCGGTGCCGGGAGCCAGGAGTCAATTGACGGGACTTATTTTATTTTAAATACTCTGTTTTTCAATAAAAATACTATTGAATGACTTGCAAATGAATGAATGAATGACTTGGAATCATATAAGGAACAATACATTTTTTTACCATGTTAATCTTTCTTATATATTGACATCTACTTCTCCATATGAACCTAAAATTAACTGGATTTATTGTTTCGTCATTCTTGTTGAGATGGGTAAGGAGAATGCCGGATAAATTAGTCTGGAAAGACTATCCATTTTTGATAATAAGCAATAATAATAAGATAAGATAAAATAGTCCTTTATTACTCCCTCAACGGGGAAACTCACGTAGCAGCAGTACACACACACACACACACACATACAGGGAAGGGGGTAAAAAAGTAATATAAATAAGTAATACAAATGAATAAAGAGTAATAATAATAATAACAATGCTGTGGTTTTATTTAGCTTCCTTCAAGGCACCCAGAGCTTTACAGAGATCATTATTCATTCATACACATCCTTCCCGGTGTTAGCTCCGTCTGCAGCCGCAGCTCAGCTGCCCTGCAGACTGACGGAAGCGTGGCTGCCATATCGCGCCAAACGGCCCCTCCGACCACCACCAACATTCATACACACTCAAACACATTCACACGATGTTATAATCTCCTACATCATCCAATATTGTGCTGTAAAAGTGTTCGTTTTTCTAATCTGCTACCGCTGCTGCTGCTACTACTTCTGCTACTTAATATAAGTAGCTTTTCCAACTGTTGCTCTGCTTACTGCCCCCTATTGGTCACCATCGGTATGACGGGCTCTCGTCGTGTGGTACGCGAGGTACGCATGGGTACGCAGGGAGACGAACAGACACGTACGCAGGGTACGCACGCACCTGCGTAGAGTATATTCCCGCCTTAACACACTCCCAGCTTCAAACAATTAAGCAAGGGTTCTGCTGTGTTGTTTGTTTGAGTAAGTATGCAATGGATATATTTTATATGGTGTGTGTGCCAGAACTAAGATTTACAAATAAACATTCATCCGTAATAATATAACAGACATTTTTTTTTTTTTTTTTTTTAGTTTATTTTATTTATAACAGGGACAATACATATTAATGAACATATACATGTAAATTGCAAGATTGTAGCCAACGGCTAATTTTCATCTTTAGTCCCTTCGGCAGGTTAATGTCAACAACATAAAATAATAAAATCAATACAACAACAGTAACGACAAGTAGAATAGTTAGCTTCCATGGATAGTAGGCAGGAGGAGCAATTACAAGAGAGAAAGCAATTAGAGCAATTAGCTGACATTAAACAAATATACATGTTTTAGGCACGGTTGTGGCAACAGTGTTGTTCTTCCAATAGCCAAGCTTTAAGATGTTTGGTAAAAGAGGACAGATTCGGGAGTTCACGTATTGTGTTTGGTATTGAATTCCAGGTGTGGGAAGCACGAACAGAAAAAGTGGCTTGGCTAAAGGCACTCTTTCTAAAAGGAACTACACAGTCACCTCTAGAACCAGCTCTTGTTGATCTGTTTGAATTTTTTTTCACAAAATCTTGTAATGGAGGAGGTGCTTTGCCATGGAGGATTTTGTAAATCAGGATAGCGTCGGTGTGTTTAACAGTGTTGTCCCAGCTTAAGCGCTCATGTTTTTTTAATATCTGACAGTGATGGTACGTTTTTGGTTTTTTATCCAATACTTTCAGAGCTTGTTTATAAACTGTTTCAATCGGCTTTAGTCTCGTCTTACAGGCCGATGCCCAACTTGTTACGCAATAGGACATGTGTGACATGATCATAGTATCAAAATACAATTTTGCTGACTCAAGAGTTAGATTGTTTCTAATAAACCTAAAGTTGGACAAGTTAAACTTAATTCTATTCCCAGTGTTTTTTACCTGTCGTTTAAAAAGAAGTTGTGAGTCAAGAGTGATTCCCAAGTATTTAAACTCTTGTACCACCTCAATTGTTTTGCCTTGCACAGAAACGTTAGTATCGCTGTCAGTATTTGCTCTTTTTGAGAAGTACATACACACAGTCTTGGATGTGTTCAGGTATAGTTGGGATTTCTCAAGCCAGTTATACAAATTTGTCATAGCATCTGTCAGTTCTTGTGCAGCGTGTTTTTTATCCTTTGCATGGACATACAGAACAGTATCATCGGCATACATTTGGCAGGTGACATTCGAAGGACAACAACTTGGCAGATCATTTATAAACAAACTGAAAAGCAGTGGACCTAGCACTGACCCCTGCGGTACCCCAAGATTGTTGTTACGTAATGTTGACTTCATGTTCTGTATCCTAACACACTGTGATCTTGCAGATATGTATGATTCAATCCAATTCAGAGTACTTTGGGAGAAGTTAAAACTAGACAGTTTGGTCAACAGTATCTGATGGTTAATGGTGTCAAATGCTTTTCTAAGATCGATGAAAACAGCACCAATGACACCGCCTCCATCAAGCTTTGATTTTATATTTTCCAGAAAGGAGCAAACCGCCGTCTCAGTAGAATTATGTTTTCTAAAGCCAAATTGCATCCTGTTCAAGGTATATGGACTGTTGTTAAGATGATCTTCAATTTGCTCTGCTACTATTTTTTCCATGACTTTGGAGACTGCTGGAAGTATGCTTATCGGTCTGTAGTTGCTGGGTATTACAGGATTACCTGACTTAAAGACTGGTGTAATGACAGAGCACTTCCAGGGTTCAGGGAAGGAACTTTCGTTTATGGATGTATTTATAATAGTAGTTAAGGGTGCTATGAAAGATTCTTTGTGATATTTTAGAAATGTTACATCCATACAAAATGCATCTTTGGCTTTAGAGCTTTTGAGGCCACACACAGCTTTATCAACTTGCGACTGAGACACTACGCACAAATTAAGAAAGGGGTTGTCGCCGTTCAGTGGCATTGGTGGGTGGTATTCTATCTGGGGGAAGTTGCTTTGAGTCAGTTCTTTAACTGAGTCTATGAAATAATCGTTCAACGTTGTTGCAATGTCCCTTGGATCATGGATGACTTTATCTTCTAGCTGTAGCTCCCTAATTTCTCTGTGCACTGTACTATTTCCCGTCAATTTTTTAATATTTGTCCAGATCTCTTTAGCATTTCCTCTTGCAGTACTGATTATATTAATAAAAAAATTTGCTTTTGCAAATCGAATTTCCTTTACCACTTTATTTCTAAGAGAAGTAAATGTCTGTCTATCATTCACCCTTTTCGTTTTAAGTGATATTTTGAGAGCATGATCTCGTTTTTTCAGTAATGTCCATATGGTTTCATTCAACCACGGGAGGTGATTCTTTTTTGATGGTTTTGCTTTAATTTTTCTAGTAAATGCAGACACTGTGTCTTGGATAACAGTCATGAATACATTACAGTTGTCACTAACATGATTATGGGTGAGATAATTATCCCAGTTGATATTGTTTAGCGCCTGTGTCAAATTTGGAATCTCCCTCCTTGGTACTCTCATCTGCTCTGATGTTGTTTTCTTAGTACAAGAAAATCTATTTTTAGATAGCTTTCTTAAGAACAGAATGAGGTTTTGGTCTGACAGACCTGTGATCATATTGAACGTCTTTTGAATTCTCTCACACTTATTGGAAAAGACAAGATCTATGCATGTTTCCGAGGAAGTAGTTAGTCTGGTGGGACCTTTGATTAATTGAGTAAAATTAAGATTAGTTAATAGTGATTTTAACTGTCTCCGATTTGATTTGTCAAGCCAGTTAATATTTAAATCTCCAAGCAAGATTACTTCATTTTTCGTGTCACATTCCTTAAGTAGAGCCTGGAGCTCTGCATAGAAAGCATTAGAAGCTGATGGGGGTCTATACATCCCAATCAGCGTTATCGACGTTTGTGGAGAGAGAGCTATTTTAAGACCGATACATTCAAGGTTATGTACACAGACCCATTCTATCTGTTTGCACTTTAAGTGTTCCCTTACATAAAATATTACACCTCCACCCCGATTTCCCAACCGGTCTTTCCTAAAGATATTGTAGCCTGGTACATGTAGTCCAGCCATCGGTGAATTTATATTTAGCCAGGTCTCAGACAAACATAAAAAGTCCAGGTTCGAGTTACTTAATAGATGATGAACTTGGTCACACTTGGGCAAAATACTTCTAATATTTAAATGTCCACCAAGTAGACCTCTTGGCTTATATTGTGGGTCCCAGATTACCTTGGCTTGGTTAAGGGTGCTGTGTAGATTTGCAGATCGTTGTTTTTTGAACACAGGGTTTCTGGGGCATAACCCACTCCTGGACTCACCTATCGCTGCACTGCTGAGGGAGCCTGAATGAGCTGCTGGCAGTGGTTGAGGTCCTGCCGGCGTCGATGTCAAGCCAGCCAGTGGTGGTGGAGGTCCAGCTAGCTGAGGTGGAGGCCCAGGCAGCAGAGGTGGAGGCCCAGCTAGCTGAGGTGGAGGCCCAGGCAGCAGAGGTGGAGGCCCAGCCAGTGGTGGTCGAGGCCCAGGCGGCAGAGGTGGAGGCCCAGCTAGCTGAGGTGGAGGCCCAGCTAGCTGAGGTGGAGGCCCAGGCAGCAGAGGTGGAGGCCCAGCCAGTGGTGGTCGAGGCCCAGGCAGCAGAGGTGGAGGCCCAGCCAGTGGTGGTCGAGGCCCAGGCAGCAGAGGTGGAGGCCCAGCTAGCTGAGGTGGAGGCCCAGCTAGCTGAGGTGGAGGCCCAGGCAGCAGAGGTGGAGGCCCAGCCAGTGGTGGTCGAGGCCCAGGCAGCAGAGGTGGAGGCCCAGGCAGCAGAGGTGGAGGCCCAGCCAGTGGTGGTCGAGGCCCAGGCAGCAGAGGTGGAGGCCCAGGCAGCAGAGGTGGAGGCCCAGCTAGCTGAGGTGGAGGCCCAGGCAGCAGAGGTGGAGGCCCAGCCAGTGGTGGTCGAGGCCCAGGCAGCAGAGGTGGAGGCCCAGGCAGCAGAGGTGGAGGCCCAGCCAGTGGTGGTGGAGGTCCAGCTAGCTGAGGTGGAGGCCCAGGCAGCAGAGGTGGAGGCCCAGCCAGTGGTGGTCGAGGCCCAGGCGGCAGAGGTGGAGGCCCAGGCAGCAGAGGTGGAGGCCCAGGCAGCAGAGGTGGAGGCCCAGCCAGTGGTGGTCGAGGCCCAGGCAGCAGAGGTGGAGGCCCAGCCAGTGGTGGTCGAGGCCCAGGCGGCAGAGGTGGAGGCCCAGGCAGCAGAGGTGGAGGCCCAGCCAGTGGTGGTCGAGGCCCAGGCGGCAGAGGTGGAGGCCCAGCTAGCTGAGGTGGAGGCCCAGGCAGCAGAGGTGGAGGCCCAGGCAGCAGAGGTGGAGGCCCAGCCAGTGGTGGTCGAGGCCCAGGCAGCAGAGGTGGAGGCCCAGGCAGCAGAGGTGGAGGCCCAGGCAGCAGAGGTGGAGGCCCAGGCAGCAGAGGTGGAGGCCCAGGCAGCAGAGGTGGAGGCCCAGGCAGCAGAGGTGGAGGCCCAGGCAGCAGAGGTGGAGGCCCAGGCAGCAGAGGTGGAGGCCCAGCCAGTGGTGGTCGAGGCCCAGCCGGCAGAGGTGGAGGCCCAGGCAGCAGAGGTGGAGGCCCAGCCAGTGGTGGTCGAGGCCCAGGCGGCAGAGGTGGAGGCCCAGCCAGTGGTGGTCGAGGCCCAGGCAGCAGAGGTGGAGGCCCAGCCAGTGGTGGTCGAGGCCCAGGCGGCAGAGGTGGAGGCCCAGACAGTGGTGGTCGAGGCCCAGGCGGCAGAGGTGGAGGCCCAGGCAGCAGAGGTGGAGGCCCAGCCAGTGGTGGTCGAGGCCCAGGCGGCAGAGGTGGAGGCCCAGGCAGCAGAGGTGGAGGCCCAGCCAGTGGTGGTCGAGGCCCAGGCGGCAGAGGTGGAGGCCCAGGCAGCAGAGGTGGAGGCCCAGCCAGTGGTGGTCGAGGCCCAGGCAGCAGAGGTGGAGGCCCAGCCAGTGGTGGTCGAGGCCCAGGCGGCAGAGGTGGAGGCCCAGGCAGCAGAGGTGGAGGCCCAGCCAGTGGTGGTCGAGGCCCAGGCAGCAGAGGTGGAGGCCCAGACAGTGGTGGTCGAGGCCCAGGCGGCAGAGGTGGAGGCCCAGGCAGCAGAGGTGGAGGCCCAGCCAGTGGTGGTCGAGGCCCAGGCGGCAGAGGTGGAGGCCCAGGCAGCAGAGGTGGAGGCCCAGCCAGTGGTGGTCGAGGCCCAGGCAGCAGAGGTGGAGGCCCAGCCAGTGGTGGTCGAGGCCCAGGCGGCTGAGGTGGAGGCCCAGCCAGTGGTGGTCGAGGCCCAGGCAGCAGAGGTGGAGGCCCAGCCAGTGGTGGTCGAGGCCCAGACGGCAGAGGTGGAGGCCCAGCCAGTGGTGGTCGAGGCCCAGACGGCAGAGGTGGAGGCCCAGCCAGTGGTGGTCGAGGCCCAGGCAGCAGAGGTGGAGGCCCAGCCAGTGGTGGTCGAGGCCCAGACGGCAGAGGTGGAGGCCCAGCCAGTGGTGGTCGAGGCCCAGGCGGCAGAGGTGGAGGCCCAGCCAGTGGTGGTCGAGGCCCAGGCGGCAGAGGTGGAGGCCCAGGCAGCAGAGGTGGAGGCCCAGCCAGTGGTGGTCGAGGCCCAGGCGGCAGAGGTGGAGGCCCAGACAGCAGAGGTGGAGGCCCAGCCAGTGGTGGTCGAGGCCCAGGCGGCAGAGGTGGAGGCCCAGGCAGCAGAGGTGGAGGCCCAGCCAGTGGTGGTCGAGGCCCAGGCGGCAGAGGTGGAGGCCCAGCCAGTGGTGGTCGAGGCCCAGGCAGCAGAGGTGGAGGCCCAGCCAGTGGTGGTCGAGGCCCAGACGGCAGAGGTGGAGGCCCAGCCAGTGGTGGTCGAGGCCCAGACGGCAGAGGTGGAGGCCCAGCCAGTGGTGGTCGAGGCCCAGGCAGCAGAGGTGGAGGCCCAGGCAGCAGAGGTGGAGGCCCAGCCAGTGGTGGTCGAGGCCCAGGCAGCAGAGGTGGAGGCCCAGCCAGTGGTGGTCGAGGCCCAGGCGGCAGAGGTGGAGGCCCAGGCAGCAGAGGTGGAGGCCCAGCCAGTGGTGGTCGAGGCCCAGGCGGCAGAGGTGGAGGCCCAGCCAGTGGTGGTCGAGGCCCAGGCGGCAGAGGTGGAGGCCCAGGCAGCAGAGGTGGAGGCCCAGCCAGTGGTGGTCGAGGCCCAGGCGGCAGAGGTGGAGGCCCAGACAGTGGTGGTCGAGGCCCAGGCGGCAGAGGTGGAGGCCCAGGCAGCAGAGGTGGAGGCCCAGCCAGTGGTGGTCGAGGCCCAGGCGGCAGAGGTGGAGGCCCAGACAGTGGTGGTCGAGGCCCAGGCGGCAGAGGTGGAGGCCCAGGCAGCAGAGGTGGAGGCCCAGCCAGTGGTGGTCGAGGCCCAGGCGGCAGAGGTGGAGGCCCAGGCAGCAGAGGTGGAGGCCCAGCCAGTGGTGGTCGAGGCCCAGGCAGCAGAGGTGGAGGCCCAGCCAGTGGTGGTCGAGGCCCAGGCGGCAGAGGTGGAGGCCCAGCCAGTGGTGGTCGAGGCCCAGGCAGCAGAGGTGGAGGCCCAGCCAGTGGTGGTCGAGGCCCAGGCAGCAGAGGTGGAGGCCCAGCCAGTGGTGGTCGAGGCCCAGCCGGCAGAGGTGGAGGCCCAGGCAGCAGAGGTGGAGGCCCAGCCAGTGGTGGTCGAGGCCCAGGCGGCAGAGGTGGAGGCCCAGGCAGCAGAGGTGGAGGCCCAGCCAGTGGTGGTCGAGGCCCAGGCAGCAGAGGTGGAGGCCCAGCCAGTGGTGGTCGAGGCCCAGGCGGCAGAGGTGGAGGCCCAGACAGTGGTGGTCGAGGCCCAGGCAGCAGAGGTGGAGGCCCAGCCAGTGGTGGTCGAGGCCCAGCCAGTGGTGGTCGAGGCCCAGGCGGCAGAGGTGGAGGCCCAGGCAGCAGAGGTGGAGGCCCAGGCAGCAGAGGTGGAGGCCCAGCCAGTGGTGGTCGAGGCCCAGGCGGCAGAGGTGGAGGCCCAGACAGTGGTGGTCGAGGCCCAGGCGGCAGAGGTGGAGGCCCAGGCAGCAGAGGTGGAGGCCCAGCCAGTGGTGGTCGAGGCCCAGGCGGCAGAGGTGGAGGCCCAGGCAGCAGAGGTGGAGGCCCAGCCAGTGGTGGTCGAGGCCCAGGCAGCAGAGGTGGAGGCCCAGGCAGCAGAGGTGGAGGCCCAGGCAGCAGAGGTGGAGGCCCAGCCAGTGGTGGTCGAGGCCCAGGCAGCAGAGGTGGAGGCCCAGCCAGTGGTGGTCGAGGCCCAGGCGGCAGAGGTGGAGGCCCAGGCAGCAGAGGTGGAGGCCCAGCCAGTGGTGGTCGAGGCCCAGGCAGCAGAGGTGGAGGTCCGGCTAGCCGAGGTGGAGGCCCAGCTGGTGAAGACCCAGGTGGCTGTGGTGGGGACCTGGCCTGGTGTGGTAGAAGCCCAACTAGCTGTGGTGGAGGCCCAGCCAGCTGTGGTGGTAGCCCAGCTGGTAGTGGTGGTGGTAGCCCAGTTAGCAGTGGTGGTAGCTCAGTCAGCAGTGGTGGTAGCCCAGCTAGCAGTGGTGGGGGCCCAGCTAGCTGTGGTGGTAGCCCAGCCGGTAGTGGTGGTAGCCCAGCTAGCAGTGCTGGAAGCCCAGCTAACAGTAGTGGAGGCCCGGCTAGTTGAGGCAGAGGCCCAGCTAGCAGTGGTGGAAGCCCAGTCAGTAGTGGTTGGGGCCTGGCTAGCCATGGTAGGGACCCGGCCTGGTGTGATGCTATCCCAGCCGGTAATGGTGGGAGCCTGGCCTGGTATGGTGGTATCCATAGCAGTGAAGGAGGCCCAGCTAGTGGTGGTTGAAGCCCAGCCTGGCATGGTGACAAGGCTACCTGTGGTAGTAGCCCAGCTAGCTCTGGTTGTGGCCTAGTTAGCCCATCCAAAAAGTCAGAACAAAGGAACTCAGGCCCAGGATTTACTTCAATATCACCAGCCAGGAGCAGTATCATCAAGAAATGAACAATTCCCATAAAGGAATTGGTTGTTAAGGAGTGTTCATCTTTACCTGGGGGTGGTTTAGCATGGCCACAGTCCAGTACTCTTGTGTATAGAGCATGTTGGCTCCACTTGGCTTGCGGCCGGGCCAAATCATCCCTTTTTCTTGGACAGGTTAAAGTCAGAAGAAGATATAAAGTCACAAAGATGATAAACAGACCTGTTGATGGCAAAATCCATTTCTATTAAAGTTGTATAAAAAGAACTCTTCCAATACCCCAAGAACATTTTACTGGGGACATGGGAGTCAGTTTGATTTCAGAAGTGCTGGGGACATTTACCATAAACCTGAGTAAGGTTTGAAAAGTGCTGGGTACGAGCTAGGCCCATTACTTCCGAATTGAGGTTTCATGATAAGTAATAGGCATTGCATTAGATGATGCGTATTGACCCGATATTGTCCCCATATTAAAAGCCATCTGCGCGGCCTTATTTAGGTCGTCGGAAACATCATCATGGGTTGGGACAATTCGTCATGGGTAGGCCCTATTCGTATTTCAAAATCCGCATTTCAGTACAAGACACGATTTCGGTAATTGCACAGCCCTTGACACACACCAACAAATCTCAGACAAACCTCGACCAAGCAAGAGCGCATCAGGAGACGTAGCCTTGCAAACAGCCCTTGCCCGTACAAAGTTTTCAAACATTGCCAGGCTATGAAACGTCGGGCAAGAGTGAACGAGCAGCAACCCCTCTGTGAAATAAGTTTTCATTAATTGTCTTTTTTGTCTATCTCGCCTGATATGCATCATGAACACTGACGAATCTTCACCTGCAACCAGTGGCGGAGCGTGGGTTTCAGCACAGAGGGGGCGGAGAATTCTCAATGGGCCCTTATGATAATAGGGCGGGACCACCAGGACGAGCTGTGGTCCACGCAGATGGCCGAATATGCAAACCGGCAAATGGAACTCCTTCAGCGGCTGGGACAGGAGCCCCAGGATGATGCCTTCAGATTAGGCATGTCTCTGATTAACCTTCTGAGAAGGGTCGCAGAAGAAAACATGTTTGCTGCATTCCTCGTAATGTTGCATTCTGGGAAGGCCTTCCTGAAGAGTTAATCAGCATTCTTTTCAGCACTCTTTTCTTTGTGTGTGTGTGTGTGTGTGTGTGTGATTTGTTTTTGTTTTTTTTGCACGGTTTGTTTTTTGCAGTTTGTTTAAATAAAGTGCACTTTGATTATATTCTGACTCTGAGCATTTCATGTATCAGTATTTTCAATTAATAGGTATATGATAGCCCAGTGTGTATACACAAAACCATAGGGTTATAAATAAAGAGAACACACCAATTCCTTACTCTTCAATTCTAAATTAATCAAAAATTTTTGACATAGTATTTCAAACTGCACAATTCATGCATAAAGCTAGGAACAACTTATTACCATCTCACTTGTAATAATATATTTGTAATCAGCACAAATTATCTGCGCCCATATGATAAAATCCACCATCCCCCCTGATTTTTTTTTTTAAAACTCGAGTACTGTGTATATATATATATATATATATATATATATATATATATATATATATATATATACACACAGTGTAAATAAGTATATTTATATAAATATCTATATGGGCATGTGTACTAATATATAGAAATATGCAACTGTATATGTACCGGTATGCATGTATACGGATGTGTGTGAGTATAATTACAGTATATAATAATACTGTTACCAGTGTGAGTACAGTGTGTGAATATTTATAAATACAGGTTAAGTGACCAGTGAATGGGGGTAGGACTAAATAAGTTTACACTTCTTCCTACTCCTTTTTTGGCAATGTAAATCAAGTTAGCAAGTTTTAAAGGATGACATTCTTTGTTTTGTTTTCTTAAACTTCTCATGAAGTGTTGTTTCATTTTTTTTACACGTACAAAAATAAAATAAATCAAATCAAAGTTTAAAAATGTAACTCATCAAAACAGTACTAGGTCTAGGCGGCGCCCCCTAGAGGCCATTTTTTATTTGTGTGTTTGACACTCGTACTCAAATTGTTCTATAGACCCTAAACTTCAACTTAGAAGTGAAAACCAAACTTTAACACCAATTTGAAATGACTGGGAAAAATTACATATGCATCCAACCCCACTACTAAGGAAGGTGTTCCAAATGAAAAGGTTTGGACGTCTCTGGGTCTTCCTCAGGCTTGAAACAGTAGAACTGTGAACAGGTTTCTGGGGAGAGAGATGTTGTCTCTCCGAATGCCAGAAGCAGAATGAGCCTCATGGTGGCTCCGCCTTTTATACCCTCTGTTCTTAACCATCTTTACCGGCTGTTTTACCAGGAACTTTACACATAAATGATTTAGTGTCTTAAACCCTTGAAAACTGGATGAAAAATTGTTATTTTATTATTTTAAACCTTTTAACCTTGTTTTTAATAAAAATTAATGTAATGTTTATTTTAATTACTTATTTCAAAATAAAGAACTTTAAACCTTGTTTTTTTAAATAAAACTAATTAAAAAAAATAGTGCCATACCTTTTTTAAGATTAAAATCTTTTTAATCCTGGTTTTAAATTAAATAAATCTAAAACTTAAATTTTAGACGAATGGGATTAAGATTAGGGTTAGGAAAAGTAACCTGTCCCCCATAGACAGGAGGTGTACGGTCTGTCCGGGCAGCTCTGAATGACGGTTGTTCAGTCGTCATTCATCACCATTAGGATTTTTTTATATAATGAAAAAATAATTAGGAAAATGAAAAAAATGATTAAAAATACATAAAACAAATGTGTGTCAACTCAAATAAATATGTGCGTTCAGAGTCCTTTCAGGGTCCTTTTCAGGCAAAGGCACAAAGAAAAACTGGCTCAGAGCTGTGAAGCACATCTGCACTGTCCGAGGAGCGAGAGCAGAATGAATATAACATACTGTATAGGCTATAAATATAATAATATATTAATGTAAGCTCCTCCTGCTCTATTTATACCCTCCTGCTGCTCCGTCACCGGATCTTGGGTTACTGAAAATTGGTTTTAAATATTAAAGTCAAGTAAAATATAATTTAAGAAAAAAATCTATTTTAAGGTTTTCTAAAAAGGTGATTTTGTAATGTCTATGAAATTTTTATTGACTGAGATTTTTTTTGTTTGTATTTATCCAGAATTTAAAAGAAAAAAAAAATAACTGAGTTTCAATGTATTCTGGAGTTTTAATGTATGAATTTGTTTTAACCATGAATGTGTAGGGTTAGGATTAGGGTCAGTGTTAGGGTTGGTTAGGTGAAGGAAAATAAACCAGCCCTGCCGAAAGAGGACCGGAAAAGCACGGTCCATCCGGCCACATGCTACTCAGCCCCTCCTCTTCCTTAGGCTTATTTATAGTTTTTTTACTTTCGGACTTTCCCTTACGTCCTTCTAATTAGTGCTTTTTTCTTGTCTTTATTTGTCCCGTTTTTTTTACTTTCTCTTGGGTACGTGCACAACGTTTCGTGTTATTTTAGCCTTCATCAGGTGTCTCTGCCTGTATTTCTTCCTTTAATTTAGTTAGGCACCCCCTGTTCTTTTCCCTTCATTTCTGTTATTGGGTTTGGGTTGATGCGCTTCGGTTCTTAAAAGAACCATCTTCAGGCTTGTAGGGTTTTGGAAGGTTTGAGAGCAGCTGAGAGGTCCATGCTTGGTTGCTGTGTTTTTTGCTCTCCTGTTTATATACCCCTCCCCTGCTCCGGAGGGGGAGGGGGGAGTGTCCGGTTGGTCCGGTAGAAAAAAAATAAGATCAAATTAAATAAAGAATAAAAGGAAGCCCGGTCATGATCGATTATTTTAGCCTTCCAGGTGTCTGTTGCGGTTATTCCTGTTTCAATCATCCCAGTTAGGGTTAGGGTTTGAGGTCAGGGGTTAGGATTTGAGGTCAGGGGTTAGGATTAGAGGTTGAGGTCAGGGCTTAGGGGTCAGAGGTTAAGGTTTGGGGCAAGAGAAAGGAAACCCTTTGTTGGAACATCAAGTTGGTCGACCCCATTAGGAGGGAGACACCTGACTGGGATCCAAATTTCAACTGGAATGATGCCGTCGCCCCGACGAGGCTCTGGACCGATCTCCCCCCGTCTCCACGTTCTCTGGATTCCATCGATGCTTTTAAGAACAAACTTAAAACCCCCCTGGTTCTCTGAGCTTTTAAACATCAGTAGTGAGACGGTTGTTTTATGACCTTCATTTTGATTTGATGTACTTTTATTCTAGGAGCTTTTATCGGTATTGTCTTGTTTTTATCGTATTTCTATTTTCATTGTAGTGTTTTGTGTTAGTTTTGTGTTAAAAACCCTTTCAGTAGGGACATGGAATGCAAAATGTTGAAAGAGCCATATTGGACCAAAAACACAAAAAAAAAAATATGTCTGGAGCCGCAAAAAATGAAAAGTCTTGTATAAGCCTTAGAATGATGGCAACACATACTCATACAAACCCTTTTTTTTTGGGGGGGGGGGGGGGGGTGGGGGTGGGGTGACATCCGCTGCTAAACCAGGAAGCAAGAACACACATGGAGGCGCATGTCGAGCACTGGAAATCTGCAACAAAAACCAAAAAGAAAAGAAAACGGAACAGACACGAAACCGACACAGAACCGGCCAAAACACGAGCAGCAACTGTCCCAAGTCTCGAGATGCAATCCCTTGCATTGCCAAATTAATTGTTTTAAGTACTTTTTCAATGAATTTACTGTTTAATGAATTTTTTTAACCCTTATGATGTCCATTAAATAAAATATTTTAACCCCTATTTTGCCAATTAAATTAAGCCATGAATTTTTAACCCTTTCATTTTCAAATTAATTGTTTTAAGTACTTTTTTAATGAATTTATACTGTTTAATGAATTTTTTAACCTTTATGATATCCATTAAATAAAATATCTTCAATTTTTAACCCTTTCATTGCCAAATGAATTGTGTTAGTTACTTTTTTAAGTAATCCTACTGTTTAATATTTTTTTTTTAACCCTTATGATTTCCCATTTAATTAAATCCCCTCAATTTTTGCAATAACGCTTGTCTTGGTAACTTGGGTAGGAAGAGAGGGGCTGAGCTGTCAGCTGATCACCACCTGGTGGTGAGTTGGATGCGCTGGCGGAGGAGGACGTTGGACCCAAACGGATTGTGAGGGTCTGTTGGGAACGTCTGGCAGAGCCCTCTGAAGGAGAAGAAGTTATTCTGGTGTCTTGGGTTTTACTTTATTCTCCATTTCCCTCATCCTCTTCTACAACAACACACACACGTAGATGATCTGAAGTTTGTGTTAATGTTTACTCAGTTGTTGTTTATGTGTAGTTTAGCATCAGAAGTGATCTCAAGTGTTGTTTTATCATCTTTAAACACTTGCAGGTCTGGATCTGGACCCTAGTGGTCCGTAGAGGACCTGCAGGTCTGGATCTGGACCCTAGTGGTCTGTAGAGGACCTGCAGGTCTGGATCTGGACCCTAGTGGTCTCTAGAGGACCTGCAGGTCTGGATCTGGACCCTAGTGGTCTGTAGAGGACCTGCAGGCTCATTAACAGACATACAGAGTTCCTAGCAGGCAGATTTGACTGGATTATAGAGAATGTGTGTGTGTGTGTGTGTGTGTGTGTGTGTGTGTGTGTGTGTGTGTGTGTGTGGGTGCGTGCATGTGTGTGGTATTAGTGTTTCTCTGCTGACTCAGGTGGATCAGATGAAAACTAATCCCCCCTCCACTCATCACTGCTCTTCCTCCCTCCCTCCTTCTCCATCCTTCTTCTTGCTCCTTTTTTCCAGTTTCCTGACTTCATTCAATCATCCACCCCAGGGGTCTTCAACCTTTTTTTAGACCCTTGGATGAGAGTAAAACAGAGCAGGGACCCCCGCTTGGAATTCTTATTTTTTTCCCTTTTTTTTTAATGTCAACAAATTTTCTTTTCTTAAACAGCTAGCTAGCTCCTTTTTCCGCTCTAAAGTTGACATTAGTCACATGACTCACATCAGGGGAATCATTTATGTAGAGTTGTAGACCACATACTTATTGTCAAAAGTAGATTATTATTGCCTGTTAATGGAGTTTTCTCAATCATATATATATATATATATATATATATATATATATATATATATATATATAGCCTATATACATTTTTTTTTTTACTCAAATTATTTTGATTAAAATTGCCTTTATTTATTTTTAAATTGGGGGACACCCTGCAGTACCTCCGCGGCTCCCCTAGGGGTCGTGGATACCCGGTTGAAGACCCCTGATCTACAGAATCTAGTTGTCTTTTAATCTCATTCAGGACCAAACCACTGATCATTGACCATTGATCACATGATCAATAGTTAGTTCCCTTCTGCTCCTGAGGATCTAAGAGGGTCGGTTCTCTTTGGGTTTTTGGTTCCAGACTGTGAAAATGTTATTTCTGCTGTAAATTTGGACGTTTGAACCTGGAGGTTGGTGGAGACGGACTTGTTTTTGCAGCCTCTAGTGGCCAGTCGAGGAACTGCAGCAATTCTTAGCTCCACATGAGACTCAACCTGGAAGTTAAAAAGGTAGCATCACAGATTAGCATAAAGGTACATATTTTAGCATCATAAACATCCCAGGTTCAACGATATTACAGGATCAAGGTTAAGCTAGCTCTTAGCATCAAGATAAATAAAAAAGCAGACTACTAGCGTAGCCTGTTAGCGCCAGCCCCCGGGTCTGGCACTCAGAAGGCGCGCCGATTCTTTCCAGTGGCCAGTCGCGGTACTGCAACAAAAAATCCCATGGGACCCAGAAAGCATTTTTCCCATAGACCGCAATAGTAAAAGAGAAGCCTCTAAAACTGTTCACAGGACACCTCCAGCTGTAATCACCGTCAATTACTAATCTTTGTATTCTATATTTTTAAGTCATAGACTTTATATCCGTCAAAAATGTTTTATAACGGCCAGAAAAGTCAAAGAAAAGTCTCTTTCTGGGCGTGACGTCACGGCTGACGTCACAGCCGTGTCCGTGCATTCCACGGATGTATTATATTAATATATATTATATAATTATATTATATTAATACATTAATAATATATGTAATACCATACATGTAATAATATACATTAATTCATATATTATATCAATACATATTATATGAATACTCACGTCATTGCCCCGGGGCATGATGGGAGGCCCCAGAGCATCATGGGAGGTGACTCAACTGCGCATGCTCTATGGGCCACTGTATGCGGAAGTAAACCCGGAAGTCAGAGATTTTTTCGGCGTATGCGCTGGCTGAGCAGAATGCATTGAAATGAATGGGCGGCCATTTTTGATATCCTATCCAGTTTTATAATAGATCCATGGTTAGCGCCCAGTTGAATTGAACCATTCAGAAATGATCATCACAGTTCACAAGCAGAAATAAACCTCCCCAGTTGTCAGGCAAGGCAGTGGAGGGGTGATGGTTTGGGCTGCTTTTGAGCCCAGATCAGCGTGAGTGAGATCTGGCTACGGTTACATTATGTTTTTTTAAATTAGAATTAATTATTCCGAATTAAACAATTAAGAATTAAACTATTTTCCTTCGAGTTTACATGGAAATAATATTTCCGAATTGAGGTTTACATGGAAAACACGTTTGATCGGCTTTATCCAATTCCGCTTAAGGTCTGGGGGTTGGGAAGGTTCTGATTGGATAGGGGGGCGGACCGGAAGTTACGTCTACCGGAAGAAAAACAAACTTAGCCGCTTAGCCGCTAAAACTTTGAAAAGCTCACAATTTTTATGTTTCCTGCAATCTGTTCTTTTGATTATTTCCAGGTCCTCCAAGCTATTTATTAAATAAATGGTCTCTGCTCTTGATCACCGTTTACTGCGTGCTGCCATCTTGAAACTTTGTTTGGAAAACAAGCCCAGCTCAGAATATAAGCGTCATGGAGACAGACGGGCGAGCAGCGCAGAAAAACCGGAATTAATTTAAAGCGGAATGAGTGGATTTGATTTTTTATGTTTTTTATTTTATTTTAATTATCTATTTATTTTATTTTTTTTCCTTTTTTTTATTTTTTTATTTTTTTGAATGAGTGTATACATGATCGTGGAATTATTCTATTCGGATTTAAAATTGGAATAAACCAGCCACTTACTTTGGAATTTTTACTCATTTCAAATCGGATTTAATTTGAATTCTGAATTAAAGAGGAATTAAACTCCCCATGTAAACGCACTGATTGTTGCATGATGGGACGTATTGAGGACCCTGTTCCACTTGTAAATAACCTCTTATTGTAGAATATAATTGTTTTATTTAACGGTCCAGACTGTCGTTCCCTGCTGGTGTTGTGTTTCCAGGTGCGTCTGACTCAGGTGAGGCTGAGCTGGACGTATCATCCTCCTCTAATCCCTTTATCTCGGTCAGGGTGACTGAGGAGACTCTGCTTTCAGGCTTTCAGGGCTCCGTTAGCAGCAGGGTCTCCGCCTGGTTTCCATGGTGACGGGTTTGGGGGGTAGCCGGAGGATCTACACCTCGTAACCCGGGAGACGGATCATCAGCTAACAGGTGAGACGGTGAGAGGGGGGAAAAATGATGCAGGAATATTAATAACCGGTTCTGCTGGTTCTGCCGGTGTTTTAACTGAAAGTTCTGAAGGTTCTGCTGGTTCTGCTGGTGTTTTAACTGAAGGTTCTGAAGGTTCTGCTGGTGTTTTAACTGTAGGTTCTGAAGGTTCTGCTGGTGTTTTAACTGAAGGTTCTGCTGGTTCTGCTTGTGTTTTAACTGAAGGTTCTGAAGGTTCTGCTGGTGTTTTAACTGAAGGTTCTGAAGGTTCTGCTGGTTCTGCTGGTGTTTTAACTGAGGGTATGAGTGTTGCCTGCAGTGGGCCTGAGATCTGGAACAAACGCTGTGTTCTCTCTCCATTTTTAAAAGAAATCTAAAAGTAAATTTACTGTCTACCTATTTATAAAATACCCTTGCTACATGACGGAGATATTGGGATGACTGTATGAATGATTGTATGTATTTGTATGTTTGATTGTCTGTATTGTAATGTCTATTGTTCTCATATTCCCAACGGTACCACATTGCAGTGTAAATTTCATTTTTCTTTCATGAACTTTGGGCCCTCTCCCAAAAGCTTTTAATAGCTTATTTTGGGGGACCCATTCATACATGCCAAAGGACCATTATAGATGTCTGGATGGTCTCAATTGTATACGTTTCTTTTGATGGCTATGTATGAATAAACTTGAAACTTGAAGGTTCTGCTGGTGTTTTAACTGAAGGTTCTGAAGGTTCTGCTGGCGTTGTAACTGAAGGTTCTGAAGGTTCTGAAGGTTCTGCTGGTTCTGAAGGTTCTGCTGGCGTTGTAACTGAAGGTTCTGAAGGTTCTGAAGGTTCTCCTGGTTCTGAAGGTTCTGCTGGTGTTTTAACTGTTGGTTCTGAAGGTTCTGCTGGTGTTTCAACTGGAGGTTCTGAAGGTTCTGCTGGTGTTTTAACTGGAGGTTCTGAAAGTTCTGAAGGTTCTGCTGGTGATTTAACTGGAGGTTCTGAAGGTTCTGAAGGTTCTGCTGGTGATTTAACTGGAGGTTCTGAAGGTTCTGCTGGTGATTTAACTGGAGGTTCTGAAGGTTCTGCTGGTGATTTAACTGGAGGTTCTGAAGGTTCTGCTGGTGATTTAACTGGAGGTTCTGAAGGTTCTGCTGGGGTTTTAACTGGAGGTTCTGAAGGTTCTGCTGGTGATTTAACTGGAGGTTCTGAAGGTTCTGCTTAGGGCTGAACGATTAATTGCATTTGCGATAATATTGCGATGTAATAAAACGAGATTTTCTAACCGCAAAGGCTGCGATTTGACCAGTCACGTAATCTGGTCACGTGATCTGGTCACGTTGCCGGCAGGGAAAAAAAGTCAACAGTGCCGCGTGTCCGCGTGTAACCTACTGTATCTACCATGGCCTCAGTGTTAGGGCTCGGCCAGGCAGGGCTTTATAAATGTATTAAATATATGAACGCGGAGTCGGCGTGGCGAGGAGCTGCGCGCGGCGCTGAGCACGAGCCGGGCGGACAGTCGCGCTGTGAAGCCTGATTTATGGTTCCGCGTTAAATCGACGCAGAGCTTACGCCGTAGGTTACGCGGCGATGCGCGCCGTACGATGCGCGTACCGCGTACCCTACGGTGTAGGCCCTGCGTTGGTGTAACGCTGAACCATAAATCAGCCTTAAACCACCTGCAGCCCGTCAGCTCATCAGGAGAAGTTAAAGAGCGGCTGCGAGTTGTTCATTGCTGTTTCGTTTTGTTAACTCTGTGAGCTTTATTGGTTTGTTTGTTAGTTTGCTGGTTTTTTCTCTCTGTGATTTTTATTTATGAAGAAGTTCTGAGTTCCCTGTTAGCAGTACTCGAGTTGAGGGGGGATGAAATAAAAAACGGTCAAAATCATCCCCCCCTGAAATAAAAACAGTCCAAACTATCCCCCCCCCCCTGTAAAACTGCCATCCCTCCTTTCCATCCCTTATGTCATTTCATCAATGAATGTGGTTTTACTGCTATTTCAACATTTAGAGTCATCACTAGAAAAATAACACCAGAAAAATAACTTATTTGACAATTTTCACCTGTTTCAAGTACATTTTCACTTGAAATAAGTAGGAAAATCTGCCAGTGGAACAAGATTTATCTTCTTATTATAAGCAAAAAAAATCTTGTTCCACTGGCAGATTTTTCTACTTATTTCAAGTGAAAATCTACTTGAAACAGGTGAAAATTGTTGTTTTTTCCAGTGATGAGTCTTGTTTTAAATGTAATGAGATTTCTTTTTACTAAAATGAGACATTTTAACTATAAATAAGACAAATATTCTTGTTAAGATTTTGAGTTTTTGCAGTGATCCATGTTACTTATCCTGTGAAGGACAGAGTCATATTGATAAGTTCAGAAACTGTTTTTTATTGCTGTATTTTGATGTATTTGATGTAAGCCCAGTGGATATTTAAAGCTTACAGAAGGCTGCATTTAACTGCTGCTATGTCATTCCTGCAGTATTTCTGCAGGTGTTTTGGTCACTGCTATTATTTGTAATATATTTTATTATTTGTAATCAGCACAAATTATCTGTCCCCATATGATAAAATCCACCATCCCCCCTGATTTTTTTTTTACAACTCGAGTACTGCCTGTGAGGAAGGTTTTTTATTTCCCTGTGGGAGTTTTTCTGCGTTTTTCTATTAAACTACGCCTCGTTTTGGCTAAAGTTTAACCCGGTTTGGTGTTGTGCGATTGGGTTCAGAGAGAACGACCCATGTGTAGACGTGTTAAAGAGGTAAAGGCACAGATTTGTTTTCTTTATTGTTGTAATCTGTGCTTTAAATAAATCTGGCATTGTTTATTATAAAACATATTGATTTATTGCTTGTGTAGTTGAAAAATACATGAGAACAGGACCTTGAAAAAAATAATCGCATATTAAATCGCAATCGCAATATTGAGAAAAAAAATCGCAATAAGTTTATTTTCAAAAATCGTTCAGCCCTGCTGGTTCTGCTGGTGTTTTAACTGAAGGTGCAAATGAAGGTTCTGCTGGTTCTGAAGCTTCTGCTGATTCTGAAGGTACTGTTGGTTCTGAAGGTTCTGCTGGTTCTGAAGGTTCTGCTGGTGTTTTAACTGGAGGTTCTGAAGGTTCTGAAGGTTCTGCTGGTGTTTTAACTGAAGGTTCTGGAGGTTCTGTTGATTCTGAAGGTTCTGCTGGTTCTGAAGGTTCTGTTGGTGTTTTAACTGAAGATTCTGGAGGTTCTGTTGGTTCTGAAGGTTCTGAAGGTTCTGAAGGTGGAGTCCCATCCTCCTCCATTCTGCCAGCCCATATGAAGTCAGAGAGAGCTTTATTTATATATTTACTGTTATTTCTCTTCAAAGATATAAAGAGCATAATAAAGAGGATAAATAAGTTTGGGGAGAATTATCATCTTGATAAGACTGACTCTGCCTAGATAGGATACAGGAAGCTTCTTCCAACCCAACATCATGTCCTTAATGTGTTTTACCATGGGGTTTACATTTTCAGAATCAGAATCAGAATCAGAATCAGAATCAGAATCATCTTTATTGGCCAGGTTCAATCCAACAAGGAACATTGTCCAACAAGGAATTTGACTCCGGTAATTTTGCTCTTTGGTGATAAAATAAAATAAACAATGAAACAAATGTGGAATTTCTATGATACAGAATAAACAGTATAAGCATTTAAGGTGCAGCAGTTTGAGGTAGAGAGAGAAAAGAAAGAAAAGGAAAAAGAAAAAGGGATAGTTCTGAATAAAAATAAACATAACCCATTTACAATTTTACAGGGCAATTATACAAAAAAAAATACAAAAAGATTATAAAAATTATACAAAGAAATACACAGTGATGGGTGCAGCTGAGTGAGGCAGACATGGTTGTCAAGGAAGGTGCTAGATGATTTTTGCACGTGAATGGTTACTCTGAGGGCCTGATTTACTAAGATCCTAAATAAAGAGTACTAAATTGCGTGTGCACTGAAAAGTTTGCACGTGCTGTTGTTGTGTGTTTTGCGGGTGATCAACTAAGAATGCGTGCGCAATTGATAACAGGTGCAAACCGCAGTATTTAAATGAGGTGTTGCGTGTCTTACGGTTTGCGCCATGGATAGTCTGGATGGAAAGCAGGATAGTCGCAAGTGCAAAATGAAATTTGACGAGTTGGAGTTAGAGATATTAGTGGAAGAGGCTGTTGTGCCGTATTCAGCACCCCTGCCGTGAAAAGCACCCCCTCGTCGACATATATTACCCACAGATCTCTTATTCACAAGTAAATGTCAAAAAGGACTAAATGCTCATGTTTAATTTACTACAAATGACAACGTACACACAATGACAAAAATGATATTCTCATTCCGTGTCACGTTCTGTTTAGCGTCCAGTTTTGTGTTAATGATTCATGTTTAAATGCGCTCATGGATTCCACAATAGTCATACTTTCCCACAATCACAGTCACAGATAACAAAAATCAGGTAAATGTTTATTGATGTCATTAATTAATAGCCTGCTTACTGTGTTGTCTTCCATAATATTTGTAAATATATATAATATAAACTCCTAAGTATGTGTTTGTGTGAGTGTGTATGAGGGGGTGCTTTTCACGGCAGTGGTGCTGAATACGGCACAACACCACAATAACAGCAGCCCTCAGTGCGTAATGCTGGGCAGATTAGCACCTTCCTTTCGAACGTATTAAATACAGACGCAATCACAATCCCCGCAATTACTTTCGGGCTTGGTAAATCTCATTGCGTGTGGTAAATGAACCTATTTGCATTTTCCCCTCCCAGTATTTAGCACTTTCTGGCGGGTACGCCCCATATTGATTATTCATCAGGGCAAAAGTACTAAATGAACAGTGTGTGCTATTTTGCTCATTTGAGAGGCGCAGTCCTCTTTGCACGCTGTTAGTAGATCAGCTTGCACATTGGTTTGCGGGTGATGTCAAGTTTGCACACGTTTTTACGCACGCAAACCTTTAGTAAATCAGGCCCTGAGACTATTATTTGTGGGAGTTCATCAGAGCAACCGCTTGGGGGAAGAAACTGTTCCTGTGTCTCGAAGTTCTGGCGCACAGAGCTCTGTAGCGCCGTCCAGAGGGGAGGAGTTGGAACAGGCTGTGTCCCGGGTGTGAGGGGTCCGCAGAGATTCGACCTGCCCGTTTCCTGGTCCTGGACCGGTACAGGTTGTCGATAGATGGGAGGTTAGTCCCAACTATCCTCTCTGCAGACCTGATTGTCTGTTGCAGTCTGTGCCTGTCTAGTTTGGTGGCTGATCCAAACCAGACAGTGATGGAAGAGCAGAGAACAGACTGGATTATGGCAGTGTAGAAGGTGATCAACAGTTGCTGTGGCAGGTTAAACACAAAGTTTACACATTTTTGGTGATATTTTAACCTCCAGGTATGTAAATCAGGCCAGCAGCTCCTGAAGATCCGGCCTGCAAACACGCACAAAAGAGAAAAAAGGGGGCCAGCACAAGAAAATACAGGGACGATGGACAAAAATGATGGCTATGAGATACTTATAATAAATAAAAATGGAAAAGGAGAAGAGAGGAAGGGAATAGGAGAGGAGAAGCCGCCCAGTGGATCAGCATATCTATATATATAGCAGCATTTCTACCCCAAAGCTATATTTGAGACTAATTATTATAGTCTTGTTCTATAGCTGCAGCTATGACTACTGACTGTAATACACTAGAGTTTACACTAACTAGAGGTTTACTAACACCAACTAGAGGTTTACTAACACCAACTAGAGGTTTACTAAACACTAACTACTAACTATAGGCTTTACTAAACAGAAAGGTTTTAAGTTTGGTTTTAAAGGTGGAAGTGGTGTCAGCCTCCTTAACCCAGATTGGAAGTTGGTTCCATAGTAATGGTGCCTGATAGCAGAACGCCCGCCCTCCAAATCTACATTTGGATACTCTAGGAACTACGAGTAAACCTGCACTCTGAGAACGGAGAGCTCTGCCAGGAACATAAGGCACTATCAGGTCTTGCAAATAATGCGGAGCTAAGCCGTTTTGGGCTTTATACGCAAGTAATACAATTTTAAACTGGATTCTGAATTTTACGGGTAGCCAATGGAGCGACGCTAACACTGGAGAGACGTGGTCTCTCCTGCTGATTCCTGTCAGCACTCGCACTGCTGCATTTTGGATCAGCTGGAGCCTATTCAGCAAATTACTTGGACATCCTGCTAATAACACATTACAGTAATCTAGTCTAGAAGATACAAACGCATGAACTAGTTTTTCTGCATCACTCTGCGAGAGGATTTTCCTAATCTTTGCAATATTATGCAGATGGAAAAATGCTATTTTACAAACCTGATTAATATATGGTTTAAACGACAAATACTGATCGAAAACAACACCATGGTTTCTCACAGACATCTAGTCCTTGATGTCCCTAAGACATGCCTGAAGTTTAACTAACAGTTCTGTTTCATCCGGCTTCATAGAAAAATAGAGCTGCGTATCATCAGCATAGCAATGAAAGTGTATGTGTATGTGTATGATTCTGGACTATACTTCCCAATGGCTGCCTGTATAAACTGAACAAGATCGTCGTGGTCCTGGACCTGGACCTGATCCTGGACCTGGGTGTGAGGGGTCTGGTCCTGGTCCTGGACCTGGTCCTGGTCCTGGGTGTGATGGGTCTGGTCCTGGTCCTGGACCTGGTCCTGGTCCTGGACCTGGGTGTGAGGGGTCTGGTCCTGGTCCTGGACCTGGACCTGGGTGTGAGGGGTCTGGACCTGGACCTGGACCAACCATGGCTAACCATGAGCGAGTTAGCCTCGAATGAGTTAGCAACGAGCTAGCTGCCTCTTCAGTGAGCTAGCCGCTGGACCGCTCAGCTCGATATGACTGTTTCAGCCAGTTTACAATCAGAATTTTGTAAAAATCAGATGTCAATACTGATTAAAATGTTGTTTTTACATGTTTAATAGTTTGTATATAAGATCTTATATTACATAGTTAGAAGGATTTTGTGGATTTGGGTTTACAAAACAGATTTTTTAATTTCTGAGTCAAATGTTGCAGTTTCTGTCAATCTCAAATTAAATTAAAGCTGCAAGCAGTGATGAACAGGCCCTCGCGCATGCAATTTTCACCAATAAAGGTCAAGGACTCAAAACTAAGTCCGATGACACCACCCATACCTTTTTATGTCAAACCATTCAAAAAATATGGCAGAAAATAGGAACTATCAAGTATCGACCAATCAGAAGAAGGGGCGGGGTTCATTTGCACCAATTATGTTCAAGGACTCAAAACCATGTCCGATGACACCACGCACAAGTCTTTATGTCAAACCATTCAAAAGTTATTGCAGAAAATAGGATCTATCAAATATCGACCAATCAGAAGAAGGGGCGCGGCTAATTTGCACCAATTATGTTCAAGGACTCAAAACCGAGTCCGATGACACCACCCACGACTCTTTATGTCAAACCATTCAAAAGTTATGGCAGAAAGTAGGAACTATCAAATATGGACACATCAGATGAAGGGGGGGCGTGCTTTTCGGTGTCTATCGTCGCCACGGTAACGCTTTTGACTGAGAAAAGTAAGGAGCATCGTTGCAGGATCGAGACGCACATTTTGATGTATAACACACCTGGGTGCACGTTACGGTTCGGGCCGCATTAACTGCCGAAGGAATGGCATAAATTGCGCCAAAATTACATGGTTAATTCAAAATGGCCAACTTCCTGTTCGGTTTCGGCCATGGCGCCAAGAGACTTTTCTTTAAGTTGCGACATGATACAGCTGTGTACAGTGTTGAGGGCAAACCTTGTCCTCAACACCTTCAAGACAAAGGAAATTACCTTCGATTTTAGGACGCAAAACTAATTTCAGCCCACTTTTATCAACGGAGAGGTGATCCAGTCTGTGACCGAATACAAGAACCTCAGGGTTGATCACAAATTTAATTAAAGCTGCAAGCAGCGATGAACGAGCCCTCGCGCGTGCAATTTTTACCAATAAAGGTCAAGGACTCAAAACTAAGTCTAATGACACCACCCATGACTCTATGTCAAACTATTCAAAAAATATCAGAACCAATATCAGACCAATCAGAAGAAGAGGCGGAGCTAATTTGCACCAATTAAGGTGAAGGAGTCCAAACCAAGTCCGATGACACCACCCACGACTCTTCATGTCAAACCATTCAAAAGTGGCAGAAAATAGGATCTATCAAATATCGACCAATCAGCTACTTGTGACAGGCTCACTAGGGGGAACCCAAGAGCGAGACAGTGGTGGAGTGAAGAATTAATTTATTGTAGGGAAAGGGAGCTGGCAGATGAAAATGGTCCTGGGGAACAGCAGAAAAAGCAGTCAGTAAACAAGCTCAAAAACAGCAAGAACATTTCACTAGGGTTTTCACTGGGATCGGCCTGAAGTGCGCACCACAAAGGTTTGACAACAATCTGGCAAGGAGTGGTGGAAAAGCCAGTGTAGAAATACTGCAGTGGAGATGAGTTGATGGATGGCAGGTGTGGAGACTGAGGGAGCTGATGGCAGGCAGGTGTGGAGGAATCCAGGAGCTGAGAGTGAGTGGCAGATGACCACACCCACGCCAGCACACAAAACAAAACACAGGGAGAGACACAAGGAAACACAAGGGAGGGGAGAACACAGGGAAACACAGGGGAAGAGGGAGGTACAGCTATGGCTGTAACACTACTAGGATCACTTCCTGTTTAACATTGAAGTTTGACGTGGCGCCACGGCCACGCCAGTTTTCACGAAAACTCACGATTTTGATAACTTTTCATCGTTAACAAAAAAAAAGTAAAAATTCCAAGTGGGGGTCCCTGCTCTGTTTTTCTCTCATCCAAGGGCTAAAAAAGGTTGAAGACCCCTGATTTAGAGGAAGGCATACATTACAAAAGAGATGTGGCCCTTTCATCTTCATCTACATCTTCTATACCCCCCTCTCCTAATTCCTTTCTCGCAGCTGGCCTTTTGTTGGTATTTTGTATTTACACAGCTGTTGACCTTTCATTAGAAAGTATATCATGTTTGAATTATTTCCATGACAGAATCCATCCCCAGGACTAAGTAACTGGAACCACAACCCCTTCTGAGCTGCATTGGTGCTTTTTTCACGATTAATCTCAGATACCAGCAGACCATAACGCATCAGTTCTCATTTCATTTCATTTTTCCTTTATCTATTTAGCACAATTTTCGGGCTTCGTTACCTCCATGCAGAGTTCAGCTCCCATCAACAACTGTGATGAAGTAATTAATTAACTAATTAATTAATTAATTAAACCAAGATTCAGGACAAAATTGATGGAACGTTGTGTTTCTGTGAAAGGAATCAGTTTATGGAACAATCTGAACAAAGAAACCAAAGGATCCAAATCAAACATTTACATTCGAAAGAACAATTAAAGCCAGTATGTTAAGGAAATATAATGAAATATGTTAGTTACGTTTGATTGACATCCCCATTGTCATGAAAGGTATAAACATTGTTTGTTGTTGTTGAATGGTATTAACTGAATTGTAACTTGGGAACTAAAAAAGGAATGTGACTGTCTGTGTTGGGCGGCAGCTATTTTATTTTAGTTTTTTGTTTACTTTGTTGTTGTTTTTTAATTTACGTTCTTTGTAAATTGATTTTCTTAGGAAAAAGGGGCAGATTAAATAAGATTCTTCTTCTTTCTGCTCCCTTTCATTCAGAATTTATGAACGTTTGTGTTTATATTAAATTGTTTGTTGTTTTATTTTATCAATGAATGAAATAAACATTAAATAAATGAATAAAATTAGTTCTAACATGCTATTCTTTGTGTTTGGCAGCCGACAGAGGAACATTATCTCCATGGCTAAAGTAGTACCGTTAGCCCCGCCCCCTAACTCTAGGATAGCTCCGCCCACCATTGCTCTACAGGAAATGGGGGAGGAGCCAAGTGGAGAAGAATGTGAAGGCAGGTGAGTTTGGAACCAGGACTTCCTGTGATAATTCAGGTGGGATCTGAAGCCCTGAAGCTCCAGAGATCTTATACTAGGATCCATCCATGTGGACGTCATGGTGGTTCAGGAGCTTCTTCTTCTGCTGTTTTCTTGCAGGAACCTTCAGAGAGTCGGACCTGGAGTTTTGTTCAACGTGAACAACAACAACAACAACGAGGAGGAGGACAAGTGAGAGAGACACACACACACACACACACACACACACACACACACACACACACACACACACACACACACACACACACACACACACACACACACACACACACACACACACACACAGATGCTTGTCCTGGTTGCCATGGAAACGGAGGTGATCATAGTGCTGACGGATGACTCAGCGGTTTCTGGTCGGAGGAACAGAAACGGTTCAAACACTGAAACACGTCTAAGTTCTGACTGTTTGTTTTCTTCAGGCAGGAAAAGAAGAGGAAAAAGAAAGAAAAGAAAGAGAGAAAAGAGAAGAAGGAGTGAGTTGGACCGCTGGGAAGAAAACAACATTTTTTATTTTCAATTTCACCTTTCAAAACCTTTTTTTTCTCAAAATAAATTTTGCTTTTTATTTCTTCCTAATTTAATTTAATTTAGCTTATTTTTCATTTTAGGTTTTATGTTGCTTTGCATTTATTTTAATGTGAAATATCCTTTTTCATGGACTTTTCTGCCCCCAGGAAAGAGAAGCAGGAGAAGAAGGAGAGGAAGGAGCAGAAGCAGAAGGAGAAAGAGGAGAAGCAGAAGGAGAAGGAAGAGAAGGAGAAGGAGAAGGAGAAGCAGAAACAGAAGGAGGAGAAAGAGAGGAAGGCCGCGGAGGAGAAGTAAGTCCTCCACCAGGGGGTGGGGCTTCACTCGGGGGCGGGGCTTCCCTCATTTATTTATTTATTATTTTTTTTAAAGATGTTTATTTACCAAGTGGACATAATACAAATACAAGATACAGACAGTGGACATACAGTACAAACATCAACAAAAGACAACATCGAGTTGAGTCAATGATATGTAGGTGTGTGTGTGTGTGTGTGTGTGTGTGTGTGTGTGTGTGCGCGCGCGCGTGTGTGTGTGTGTGTGTAAATAATATAATGAAAGTAAATAAATAAATTAAGAATATTAATTTGAAAAATAAATTAATAGATAATTATCATATAGAGTGATATAATATAGCACAATATAATATAAAGTAATATATGTAATACTATAATAGCATATACAAAAATAATAAGAAAAAAGTAAAAAAGAAAATGTAGTTGTGATGATGGTATGATAATAATAGCAATGAAAACAACAACAATAGTAATAATAATGATAATATTCACAATCATGGTCATAATCAGAACCAACATGTAATAATTTCACTCATCAAAATGACAGCAACAATAATTATTATTATCACAATTATAATCATGATTATAGTAATAATAATAATGTGATAATCATAATAATATAATAATATAGTAATAATAATAATAATAATAATATATAATAGATATAATAATATATTTAATATATGAACATATCAATAGTAATATATACTAGATATAATATATAATAATACTATATATAATATATGATCATATACTAATATAAACATAATTGATAATAATAACAATATAGTAAGCGTTATAAGTGGCAACAAATGAACAGAAAAGAGAGCAGGGCTTCCACCAGGGGGCGGGGCTTCACCAAGGGGCGGGGCTTCCCTCATGACGTACATGTCCACTTCCTGTCCAGGGCCCGGGAGATCAGGGTGATCGATCCGGCGGGAAACACCTACTACTATTGGCTGTTCATCATCACTATCCCAGTCATGTACAACTGGACCCTCATCATCGCCAGGTAACCTCCTCTGATTAGCCAGGTAACCTCCTCTGATTGGCCAGGTAACCTCCCCTCCTCTGATTGGCCAGGTAACCTCCTCTGATTAGCCAGGTAACCTCCTCTGATTGGCCAGGTAACCTCCTCTGATTGGCCAGCCCCTACCAGAACCTACCAGCACCTACCAGCACCTACCAGCACCTACCAGCACCTACCAGCACCTACCAGCACCTACTAGCACCTACCAGCCCCTACCAGCACCTACCAGCACCTACCAGCACCTACCAGCCCCTACCAGCACCTACCAGCCCCTACCAGCACCTACCAGCACCTACCAGCACCTACTAGCACCTACTAGCACCTACCAGCACCTACCAGCACCTACCAGCACCTACCAGCACCTACCAGCACCTACCAGCACCTACCAGCACCTACTAGCACCTACTAGCACCTACTAGCACCTACCAGCACCTACCAGCACCTACTAGCAACTACTAGCACCTACTAGCGCAGATAACGAAACACAGGTGCAGACAATCTGGGCAGATGGGAAACAGGAGGGACAGAACTGAAGCTCAAACTGGGGGAAATGTCAAACCTTGACATCTGCATTCTGATTGGCTAAACGGTCTCCCCGCTTCTTCACTTCCTGTGTCATTAACGTTGGTCGCTTAGCAACAAGCCGAGAATGGCCAATGAGCTTCAGCAGCAGCTCAAGAACGGGACCCTTTGATGAATCGTTCATTACAGTCTCAGATATAATCCATGGTGGCATGTCGGTTTATAAGAATCTTTTTGCCCAGAAGAAAAAAGAGACAACAATGACCCATAACTATGTTCTTCTCTCGAAAAAACACACCTGCACCGCAGCTTTAGAGGAAAAAGACGCTACAGAGCGATTCGGGATGCAGCGGCTCAGAAGAGCAGTGTAATACGTGCGAGGCATTGCTGATCTCCGCAATTTGAAGCCTTGTATAATAATTGTAAAAAGAATTTCACTTATCACAGCTTCTTTTTGGAACGTAACCCCCGCGGAAAACAAGGGATTACTGTAATGACAATATCTCCACGTTGTGAAACTCGCCTTCTCGTGGCCCATGACCTTCATGTTTTTGAATGCACACACACTACGTTTCCTCTGGTCTCCGCTGTGGGGAAAAAAAGCTTCACTGTAGCCAGAAATAACGGAGTAACGCACCGTTTGGTAACAGTAATTGCGTTACTGAATTTAAAATGTAATGCGTTAGAGTATTAGTTACCGCCAAAACTAACGGCGTTACTAAATAACGCGTTAGTCCCAACACTGGTTGCAGGAAGTGGGTTAACAGAACCAGTGAAGTGGGCTAACAGAACCGGTTCTGCTTGTGTTTTCAGGGCCTGCTTCGAGGAGCTGCAGACCGACTACCTGCACATGTGGTTCGGCCTGGACTTGCTCTCCGACTTCACCTACATCTGTGACATGATCTTCAGAACCAGGACCGGTATCTACGTTCACACACCTGATCACTGCGGTCCAATCACAAACTTAGCTGTGGGGTCAGAGCCGGCCCACACTGATACAAATATTGTGCTTGATCTACTTTAAAAAAATAAGTCAACTTTTCGCATGAGATTATTATGTAGATCAAGAAAGACTAGTCTTTGTATAAACTACTTAATTTTTTGTATGTAAATAATACATTTAGCAAGTACAGTCAACTTAAACTTAAAGCGTGTTAAAGCTGGGGTCTACGATTTTACATATTGTACATTTTTATCAAAATCATTTATAAGGTTATGGCCCAATAGTGTTACCTATGAAATATGATTAGCAAAAAGAACCAAAAGAAAATATTTTTTCTATCTGCTGTAATCCTGCAAAGAAGTCAACCAATAGGCGCCATTCGGCCCGAACGGCGCCTATTGGTCAATCTGCTTGAATGTCAGTGATTGGACAGTCCTCACCCTACTCCCCGCCTCCCAAAGTACGGCAACACCAAGGACATATTCCTGCCCGTACCAGAGGGGGGGTGTCGGAGGCGTTCATGTGAGGTTGACTTTACTTACAAAAATTAAGTTGACTACTTAATTTTTGGACTTAAGGACTTTATACAAAGACTAGTCTTTCTTGATCTACATAAAAATCTAATGCAAAAAAATTGCCTTAAATTTTTTTAAAGTAGATCAAGCAAGATATTTCTTACTGTGGTGTTCTACTTAAACAAATAAAACATGTTTCATCTAAACGTTGGTCAATCTGCCCAATAGATTAAAATTGTTCAAGGAAAATTAAATACAACAAGAACATTGCTTGTTGTTTGTGTGTAAATTAAAAGATTGCCTGGGATTACATAAATACTGCTTGTTAAGGAAAAAATGCACAATGTTTTTGTTTTTTGAACTAATGCAGATTAAGTTCAAAACTAGATGTATTCATGTAAAGCAACAAACTTCATTTTTAATTGTTAATATCACAGATTTAAATATTTTATATTTACATGCGCTTAGATTTATTTTTTTCAGTGCAAGGCATAAGCAAACTAAGCGGCTGCTTAGGGACCTGTGGCCACTAGGGGGCCCCCAAGAGTTAGAAATAAATAAAATAAAATATAACATTTTTTTATGTGTGAGTAATGATTCATACATTATCAAAGGTATGTTATTATACAAAAACACAATAATTATTTAGATTATTTAATTATCTAGATTTTTTCTCCCTAATTTTACCAAAGTTTTGCACATTTTTACATAGTTTTCAGAACTAATTATTTAACTTGATATTTGATTTTGAAACAATTTTCATTACCTTGTTTCTGGTACCTCTGTTCATTTACATAATTATTTAAGTATTTGTTTGATTTTATTTGTTTATTCTATTTAATAACATCTGTGTTTGTACATTTGAATTTATTCTTATATGGAGAACATATTGAAGTTGCGTGATTTTAATTAAAGTTCTAGTTTTTATAGTACTTTGTTGTTGCACTTAATTGTTGTTCCACTTCAAATTGTTGTTACACATTGCTGTTGCAGTTTATTTAAAACCAAAAATAAAGTAAATAACGCGTTTACAGTAAATGGGCCCAAAGTCTGGGCCAAAGAACTGCAGATGTGGGCCACGTCTGGGCCAAACATCTCTGGGAATTCTCTAAGTAATTGATAATATCCTGAAATGGAATTAGAACGTAAATGTTACATGTTGAAAAAACCCTCAGCCAGTGTGTTGACATGGGAAGTTTAATTCCTTTAATTCAGAATTAAAATTAAATCTGATTTAAAATGAGTAAACATTACCATGTAAACACCTAATTCCGAATTAAAATGGCCATTCCGAATTAAACTTAATTCCGAAGTAAGTGGCTGGTTTATTCCGATTTTAAATCCGAATAGAATAATTCCGCGATGAAGTTCATTCAAAAAAAAATAAATAAATAAATAAATAAATAAAATGAAAAAAATAAAATAAAATAAAATAAAATAAAACAAATAAAAATGTAAAAAATAAAATGAAATTAACAAAAAATAATAATGAAAAAAGAAATAAAAAAATAAAAAAATGTATACACTCATTCTGCTTTAAATTAATTCCGGTCTTTCTGCGCTGCTCGTTCCCTCGCCCGTCTGTCTCCATGACACTTATATTCCGTGCTGGGCTTGTTTTCCAAACAAAGTTTCAAGATGGTAGCACGCAGTAAACGGTGGTCAAGAGCAGAGACCATTTATTTAATAAATAGCTTGGAGGACCTGGAAATAATCAAAAGAAAAGCTGGCAGGAAACATCAAAATTGTGAGCTTTTCAAAGTTGTAGCGGCTAAGTGGCTAAGTTTGTTTTTCTTTCGGTCCGCCTCCCTATCCAATCAGAACCTTCCCAACCCCCAGACCTTAAAGCAGCACAATGTAACTTTCAGCTTTTGTTGAGTTTGGCGTCTCCTTTGGACAAAAGCGGTAGTGTTTTACCAGAAAGAACATTACGTTTCCCATGACCACCAGCGCGTACTACCGGAAAACTCCTGTCCCTGTCGCGTGCATTTGTTTTGCGCTCTGGTTTTGCTCTACTGCACCTATTTTCCATCACGTTTTTTAGAGGGACATAAATTAGTAGTCCAACATTGACAAAATAAAAAAATACTTTATAACCTGTGAATAACTGAATGTTTTGCAGATCAGCCCTGCACAATTTTACAGTTCTCAGGAAAAATAGTAGAAATGTTCTATACATTTTCTTTGCATTGCATTCTTTCCTCTAGTGCTGTAATTCTATTCAATTGTATTATTATTTTATAAAGCTTCCTCATTGGCAATTACACAATTTTATGATAACTATTATTATTCTGTGTCTGTTGTTGATATTGTCAGTAATTTTAGAACTGCGCTCCACGCCCCGCCCAGCTTCTGTCTCGACTGCAAATCGGGAAGGAGGGGGAAGTGACGTATGCCGTAAAGCAGTCAAAGCCGTAAAAGTTTGTAGTTTTTTAGTGTGGCAGGGTTCCTACCATGCACCTCAAAGTTACATAGTGCCAGTGAATGCGATACAGACCCCTCATTAAACCTGGTTTAATGGTGTCATTAAACCTGTTGTAAGTTGATGTACCATCACAATGACTCTGGAAATATTATATTAAGGTGGAAAAGTTACATAGTGCTGCTTTAAGAGGAATTGGATAAAGCCGATCGAACGTGTTTTCCATGTAAACCTCAATTCGGAATTACTATTTCCATGTAAACTCGGAGGAACATAGTTTAATTCGGAATTATTTAATTCAGAATTATTAATTCCGAATTAAAAAACATCATGTAACAGTGGTCAGTGGTACTTCAAAGGTGTCATGGAAGAACATGTCGGTACTGTGTACTGTGAGGACTGTGTGAACCAGGACCCAGTAATAATAATAATATTCTGTAATCCTGTTCCCTGACTGTGTTTTTCCAGGCTACCTGGAGCAGGGTTTGCTGGTGAAGGACAGGGTGAAGCTACAGGACCGCTACATGGCGAGCTTCCAGTTCAAGCTGGACATGATCTCCATGATCCCCACTGATTTATTCTACTTAATCGTTGGAATCAAGTACCCTGAGATCCGCCTCAACAAGCTCTTCAGGTTCAACAGGTACGCAAGGCCGACCCGGTGGGAGGAGTCACATTTACCTGGTGAAAACCTGACTCCCTCTAGAAATCCATTCTCCAACATCTCACCTATTGGACCAACATTGATCTTTCAGAGGTTTTTGAGGAAAGTTTAGTCTTCTGAGCTGTGGGTGTTTATATAAGAATATATATAAACCTAAATTGGTTTAGTCGGAACCAATCACAGCCCTCTCGTCTGCATTTGGTCTGCGTCGCCTCGACGCGTAGTTAACATTTTTGGGAGGTGCGCGTCAGTGATGGCGTCAGTGATGGCGTCAGTGATGGCGTGTGGTACGCGTCGACGCGTACCCTACGCCATAGGCATGGCGTAGAACCATAACTCGTCGGAGCTCCACTCTTTAGAAGGGATTTCATATGGATCCAAACCGTTAATAATCGTTATTTTCTCCATATCCTGGTCCCTGGCTTCCTTGTTTAAGGTATCCCACTAAATTCCAGTTCCTTTCTGGCATTTTAACATCTTTTTTTTGCGTTCCGTCTGTTCACTTGGTGCTATGACACTGCTACTACACTGCTGTTTGTTTACACTCACGAAGCCGCCAACATGGCTGCCGCATCCCAGAATGCACCTTGGCGATCAAGCCCTATAGCACTAACATCGTCTCCCGTTCGTCCGGACCACTTCACTTTTGGAGGCTCGTCCCTTTTCTAACACCATGTTACGTTACTCGGAGCTTAACTATTTTAAAATAACGATATAGAGAGAGTGACTTGCTGTTAACCGTTTACTTCAAAGTCCTTAGCAACAGTAACCAATGACAACACATCCAGGTCCCTACATACTAACCACCAGCCCTCTGATTGGCTGAGACATAACCAGGCTTATACTGTAACAGGTTGGATTAACTTTACACAACAACAAAGTCCAACAAACTACAAGAACAACAAAAACATAGTCTAATAAAACGAATACTTCTTCTGGCTCTCGGTGAAGGCGGATGCTTTTCTGCTCCCTCTCCCTCCCTATCTGCCCTGCTCCTGCTTTTTGTCTTGTCTTGTCTTTTTAGAGCCTCTCTTTTTCACTCCTCTGAAACTCTCTACAATCATGGAATTGGTTAACTGGTCTCTCAGCACAATTGACCAAATTTTCGCGACGAGAAGTCAGTGGACAAGGGAGCCCTCCTGCCCCGATGGGACATTTTTTGCCGGATACATGATGGATTTCTGGAAGCATTGGAGGATCATGTGCCCTTTGATTCTGTCCGTCGAGGATGTTGAAGATGCCTTCATAATTGGATTAATGACAACAGGATTTCTGCTTTTTGGAGCTGGTGGATTCCTTGCATATCGACAAATGTGTAAGTCATCGACAGCTGTTCTGGCCCCCTCAGAGCTGCCGGACGTGGCTGAGGGGATAAGCTCTGTGACCAATACTCAGACTCTAACGCTGGGAGAGCTAAATCGCAGGCTGACAGCGGTTTTTGAACTCATTGGCAAGATGGAAAAGACCTTGGAGAAGTTGGAAGCTCGGCTTGGCGGGAATTGACCACAAATTCGTCTGTTTGGAGTCACCATTGATGAATCAGAGACTTAAGGCAGATGGAAAATTACTGGAACCTGCCTGTTTTTTCAATATAATTGTTGATTCTATAATCTGACCTTGACAGAGCAGCTTTGCAGGCCGCTCCAGTCACAATCTCCCCGGAGGAATGAAAAACAAGGTGCTCTGCCCCCACTAGCCCTCCCCTTCCCAGGACATCTGTGGACCTGTATCAGAACTGTACCGGGCCGTCTGATAACATCAAGGACAATGGCTGAGGAGTAGCTCTGGGGCAAAGTTCACAGACTTACCGCTCACACACACACATTTGCTGATAACCACACCTCCCTAATTTCAACGTCTTCCCCAGCTCCCTTCTTATCAGCCCCCCCAACAAAGTGATCGATTATGACGTTGATAGACGGCTGTTGATGATCAACGATTTACTTGCAATTTGTTTTTTTAATGTTAACTGTGAGTGTGAAAATCTCAGCACAACATATTATACTGAACCAAGTGGGGCCCCACAGTCCCATGGGCGTGGCTCTATGAAATCTACACGGCCAGAAAAATCAACAGAAAGCTCACAAACGAGCATGTATCCACTTCAGTGTTGTGACATCAGTAACAAGGATGTTTGGACAGATATGATCGGAATAATTGTATGATACCATTAATTACCATCATAGGTTAGCACAGGGTGAGCTAAACTAAAAAAGCTAGCTGGTGGAACCTGATGGGAGGTGGGCGTGTCCCGGTGGCCCATCGAGCAGAATCAGTTCCCACCGTCATGTTGCTGTAAGACAAAGGTGATGTTATACAGTCCAGGGCTAAAGCAGGAGCTGACGACGGGGCAGCAGCGTTTGAGAGGTCACATGACTTCCTCATGTCCTGCAGGGGTTTATCAACTGGTTAATATCTAAACATAGATACGAAACATCACCACATCCACCTGTTTCCATGACGCAACAGCCATATTGGTCAGATACAGACGATCCAGTGAGATGGTGTACGGGGTTAACCCTAACCATAACCTCTGGCCCTGACCCCAAACCCTAACCCTTGACCTTAACCTCTAACCTCCGACCTTAACCTCTAACCCCAACCCTAACCCTTGACCTAACCTATAACCCTAACCCCCCAACCCCAACACTAGCACCTAACCTTAACCCCTAACCCTAACCCCTAACCATAACCCCTGACCTTGGCCTCTAACCCCAACACTAACACCTAACCCTAACCCCGACCTTAATAACCCTAACCCCTAACCCTTGACCTTAACCTCTAACCCTAATCTCTAACCATAACCCCTGACCTTGACCTCTAACACCTAACCCCTGACCTTGACCTCTAACACCTAACCCTTGACCTTGACCTCTAACCCTAACCCCCCAACCCTAACTCTAATATCTAACCTTAACCTCTAACCCTAATTTAACCTAACCCTAACCCTCTAACCCTTTTTTTTATTTCTACCCTCTAACCCTAATCTAACCTAACTCTAACCTAACCCTAACCCCCCAACCCTAATCCTAACCTAACCTTAACCCCTAACCCTAATCCTAACCCGTGAACAAAGGAGCTCCGTGTTTACAGGATCAAAGGAACTTCAAGGTTTCTGTGTCACAACAAACCTTGTTTCATTTTCAATAGTTTATTATCTATGAGGTGGTTTTTGGTCATTTGGGGTTGTTCTCTGTTCCAGGATGATGGAGTTCTTCCAGCGGACAGAGACCAGGACCAACTACCCCAACGCTCTCCGCATCTCCAACCTGGTCATGTACATCCTCATCATCATCCACTGGAACGCCTGCCTGTACTACTCCTTCTCCAAGGCCATCGGTGCGTAGCCGCCTCGCCGTCTCCCGGCTCTTCACGCCGTTCATTTTTTTTAATTTATTTCTTTATTTTTTTTATTGGTGAGATTTTATCATAACACAAAGTTACATAAGGGACAAACCCATTACACCAAGTGGACATAATACAAATACAAGATACAGACAGTGGACATACAGTACAAACAACAACAAAAGAAAACATCGAGTTGCAATATGTGTGTGGTAGGTGTGTGTGTGTGTGTGTGTGTGTGTGTGTGTGTGTGTGTGTGTGTGTGTGTGTGTGTGTGTGTGTGTGTGTGTGTGTGTGTATAAATCTGAAAAATAAATAAATAGATAAATATCATATAGAGTGATATAATATAGCACGATATAATATAAAGAAAAATATATGTAATACTATAATAGCATATAATAATATAATAATATCCTAATATAACTGTTCAGATTAAAAAATAATAATAAATTAAAGCTGCCGTGTAACTGCCTGGGAAATGAGGAGGTATCATACATACATTTCAACTAACTGGATCAGCCGTTCCTCATCATGACTGTTTCCAACAGCGCTTTCAACCGGCTTTCAACGCGAGCGACAGGAATAAAATAGAAGCAGGGCGTCCGACAAATGTTCAGCTCAAAACGGCGCTGCGCAGCACTGTGTCGCTGTGTCGCTGTGTCGCTGCGTCCAGTTAGGACAGTCCAATAGAAAATAAAGCAATGGAATTGATTTTGTCGTTGACGCTCGTTCGCATCGCATGCAGTTATGACACAGTAACTCCGCCGGCCGGAGCTTCCACCATTTTTCCGTAGCGGTGTATCGCGTCATTCGCGTCATCGCGTCAGGCAGCCAATCAGCACAGTGCCTCATTATCATAGCCCCACCCATTCACAATCCCGCATAGAGAACGAGGTTAGAGAATGGGATGATAAGGACATGGCTCAGAGGCTGAATTTCTAATTTATTTAGCAAAACTAATCAAAAGCTTGTTTTTAAGACGTTCAAGGCCTGTTTAAAATAGGGATTAGATGCCATAATACGTCCTCTTTAATACATAATCATATAACAATAGTAATATATACTAGATATGATATATAATAATACTATATATAATATATGATCATATAATAATATAATCATAATTGATAATAATAACAATATAGTAAGAGTTGTAAGTGGCAACAAATGAACAGAAAAGAGAGGGATTTGTGAGAGGAATCAGCTCTGGATGTATTGTAAGAAGAAAGTGTTTTCATAGGATGAAATGTTATTTTTCAAAGTAGCAGTGAGTTTTTCTAGGTTTGAGTGATCTATTAGAAGATTAAGCCAGTGGGTTATGGATATCTTTGTTCTGTCTTTCCAGTTCAGTAGTATGGTTTTCTTGGCGATGGTTAAAGATATTAACACAAATGATGTGTGTTGTTTGGGTTTATGTAATGAAGAGAGGTCACCAAGTAATGCTATAGTCGGGGTTATGGGGCTGCTGAGGCTGAGCATCTCTGATAGCCTGCTCATCTCCACGCCGTTTAAACCCGACTAAACAAACCCATCACTGCCGTTCTCTCCCGTAACGCCTCCGATCGTCTTGCCGGCCAGGTTTCGGTGCCGACAGGTTCGTGTATCCCGACCCGAAGGACCCGGAGTTCGGCCGTCTGATCAGGAAGTACGCTTACAGCATGTACTGGTCCACGCTGACGCTCACCACCATCGGAGAGACGCCTCCGCCGGTGGAGAACTCCGAGTACATCTTCGTGGTGACCGACTTCCTGGTGGGTGTGGCTCTGTTTTTTTTTTTGTTTTTTTTATTTGCATTTTTTAGAAAATAAAAGGACAACAACAGAACAAAATAAACAAAAACACAAACACATAAAAAAAAAATCTAACAAAATTAAAAGCATGACCAAAATACATGACTGTGGTGTTTTATCTGCTCCCCACATTTTCTCCAACAATTTGAAGTTAGATCACATTTGTACTTACTTTGAATTTGGGGTAAATATCTAATTAAAATGTTCCACGCAAACTGAATTAGTTGTTTCGTATATGTTTTTACACATTTGTTCCCAATCAACAGAGGAAATATTACAAAGAAGGTCATTCTCCCATCTATTTTTAACATTAAGATCAATAAAGCACATTTTCCATGTGCTTTACTGCTTGTCTGGTTCATGGGGTCCTGCCCAATTCTATCATGTCTGTAGAGTTAGTGCCTGTGCTTAAAGACAAGGCTGGTAAGCTCAGTAGTATTGATAATTATCGTCCTATTGCATTGGCCAGCATCTTGTCTAAAGTACTGGAGAGAATACTTTTAACAAAGTTAGAAATGTATGTTCTTACTTCTGACAACCAGTTTGGATTTAAAAGAAAACATGGAACTGACCTCTGTATATATGCTCTTAAAGAGATTGTATTTAAGTATACAAGCCTGAACACATCTGTATTTTTATGTTTTATTGATGCGTCAAAGGCATTTGATCGTATTAATCATGAAAAATTATTTGTTAAATTGCTAGATAGAGGTGTTCCTAAATTCTTGGTGAGAATTTTAGTGTTTTGGTATGCCCATCAAAGGTTTCAAGTAAAATGGGCCAATGTGGTATCTGCTCCATTTTGTGTTAGTAACGGAGTGCGGCAAGGAGGAATTTTGTCCCCTTTTTTATTTAATGTTTATATTGATGGATTATCAAATCAGTTGGACAGGTTAAAAACTGGTTGTCTTGTGGGTAACACTATTGTTAATCATCTTATGTACGCGGACGACTTGGTACTGCTTTGTCCATATAGTGCTGGGCTGCAGCAGATGTTGAAGGTGTGCTCTCAGTATGGCCTTGATCATGATGTAAAGTATAACTCTAAGAAAAGCCACATAATGATAGTTAGAAGTGTTGGGGACAGGAAATCAACTTTTCCCACTTTTTATTTGGCAGACAGCCCCCTTGATGTATGTGAGGAAATTAAATATCTAGGTCATGTCATTTCTGATGACTGGACGGATGACAAAGACCTGTATCGACAGCGCTGTAAAATTTACTCTCAAGCTAACATGCTTATCAGGAAGTTTTATATGTGTTCTGACTCTGTGAAGTGTTCCCTGTTTCGAACCTACATCACACCGCTATATACTGCTCACTTGTGGTCTAACTTTAAGAAAAAGAGCATGCAGAGGCTCAAGGTAGCATACAATGATGCACTTAGGTTGCTGCTGCGTGTTCCTAGGTGGCATAGTGCCAGTCAATTGTTTGTGTCCAACAGCAGGGGCGGACTGGCCATCTGTGTGATCTGGAGAATCACACAGATGTGATCAGGACGGCCGGCGGCCGGTGTGTCCGCGTGTACCTATCTACCATGGCCTCAGTGTTAGGGCTCGGCCAGGCGGGGCTTTATAAATATATGGGCTTTATAAATGTATTAAATACATGAGCGCGGAGTCGGCATGGCAAGGAGCTGCGCGGCGACGAGCATGAGCCGGGCGCGCGCCGGTGGCAGTGAGTCGCGCTGTGAAGCTTGATTTATGGTTCCGCGTTGGACCGACGCAGAACTACGGCGTAGGTTACGCGGCCACGTGCGCCGTACGGTGCGCGTACCGCGTACCCTACGGCGTAGGCTCTGCGTCGATTTAACGCGGAACCATAAATCAGCCTTAAACCACACCTGCAGCCCGTCAGTTTATCAGGAGGAGAAGTTAACGAACGGGGCTGCCAGTTGTTCATTGCTCGTTTTGTTAACTCTGTGAGCTTTGTTGGTTTGTTTGTTAGTTTGCTGGTGTTTTTTCCTCTCTGTGATTTTTAAGTTATTTGTGAAGAAGTTCTGAGTTCCCTGTGGGAGTTGTTCTATGTTTTTCCATTAAACTACGCCTCGTTTTGTCTAAAGTTTAACCCGGTTTGGTGTCGTGTGATTGGGTTCAGAGAGAACGACCCATGTGTAGACGTGTTAAAGAGGTAAAGCCACAGATTTGTTTTCTTTATTGTTGTAATCTGTGCTTTAAATAAATCTGACATTGTTTATTATAAAACAGATTGATTTGTGGCTTGTTTAGATGAAAAATACATGAGAACAGGGCCTTGAAAAAATAATAGCATATTAAATCGCAATCGCAATATTGAGGAAAAAAATCGCAATTAGATTATTTTCAAAAATCGTTCAGCCCTAGTTTTACGTCTCATTTATTCATTCACACACGCACTAATATACTTGGGAAACAGTTAGGCACCAAATATAATATACCGTATTTTCGCGACCATAAGGCGCAACTTTTTTTTTTTTTTTTTTTTTTAAATGTGCCGGGCGCCTTAAGAAACGGTGCGCCGTGTCTATTACCTGAATTACGGTAATGTAAGGCCGGCCACCATGTGAATGGTAAAAAGAGAAGGGGGCGGGTGAAGCCCCCGTGAGCTGCGACATGAATGAGACTCCACTGAGCTGTTTAATGCGAAACAGATGATGAAAACTTTTAAGGATTTGCTTGATGTGTAAAGTGAAACAAAATACAATCAAACTAAGTTTTGCTCCCGCTCTATTTAAATAAGCACACTTGTTCTGCAGCGCGCGTGTGTTTTGCATGTCGGGAACCGAGGATGCACCTGCCGTGGGTTTGCGGGTCCGATCGCCGGTTCCCCGGGGCAGATCCGGCTGAAATGCCGGTGCTCTTTCCCCGGGAGCCAGTCCATGTGGGCTCCTCCGGTCCCGGCCGGTCGGAACCGTCCACATTCCCCGGTTAAAGCCGCGGTGATGGGCGCTGCTGCAGCCCGACTTCCTGGTTCCCAAAGCGGTCCGATGACCTGGTTCCTGCCCGCTTTGCGAGAAGGGATTTCTGGGGTACGTCTCAGGTCAGATCAGCTTCACCCTCCGAGATTTGCAGCCAAATCTGTCGGTTACAAACCCGGTACCGGACCCCGACATGCGCGTGTGTGTATTCGCGGCGCGACACACACACATTCTCATGTATGTGGTGCTTGCCTGGCGCAGCTGATGGACAGAAACTATGGTGATTTTTAAAAGAAAAACTTTGCATAAGACGATTCCAGCCGGAGTCATTATAAGGACGAATGAAAAGAGGTGGCTGGATGAAGGGATGATGATGATCAAGAAGCTGAGACAGGTCTGGAAATTCGGACTGGCGCAGCTGAATTAACGAGCGGAGCTCCTGTCGGATACAAACCCCGGTACCGGCTCCCCGACAGCGCGTGTGTGTGAGCGGGACCAGCGCGGGGGGCGGAGGAGGACCAGCGCGGGGGGGGGCGGACCGGGACCCGGGACCCGGTCCAGCGCGGGGCAGCAGACGGGGAGCGGACCCGGTCCAGCGCGGGGGGGGGCGGAGCGGGACCCGGGACCCGGAACCGCCGCGGTCGGGATCCGCAGCACAACGGGGTATGAAAAGTGTATTTAGTCTTGTGCTTGCCTGCCACGCTGATGGACAGAAACTGCCGGCTGTGGTGATTTTTAAAAGAAAAGCGTTGCCTAAACAGACTTTTCCAGCCAGAGTGAAATGAAAAGGGCTGGTGGCTGAGACAGGTTTATGTGCAGCGCCCCGGTGGTTTTTTTAAATTCTTTAATGCAGAAACAGAATATGAACCTTTTGAAGGGTTTGATTGATGTGAAAAGTGAAATAAAATATCAAACTAAGTTTTGCTTCCGCTCTATTTTTAGCGCGTGTGTTTTGCAACGCCTGTGTGTGCAGCTCCGTCTCCGTAGACGGCGCCTTTTGGGTCGGTGCGCCGTATGTGTGTTTTAAAACCAAAAATGACACACAAAACTGAAGGTTTTCTCAGATGGCAAAAATAAGAGCTTTATTGATCCCACATAGGAGTAATTCATGTAATATCAGCTATAGAGAACAAGGTAGTGCTGAAAAAAAACAATAGTCTATCCCCCCTCACAAAAATAAGAAAAATAGAGAAACATATTTTCTCATCAACAAAACATATTTAAAATTTTCCAAGTAACAAAATAACATATTTGAACCATTTTTCGGACAATAAAATAACATTTGAACCATTTTTCAGACAATGAAATAACATTTGAAAAATCTTTCAGACAATTAAATAACATGTTTTGTTTATGAGAAAATATGTTTCTCTGTTTTTCTTTTGTGAGGGGGGAGCACACAGTCACAAGAACACCTGGAAGCATTCATGCTTATGACCACAGAGAAAGATCCTCATGTCCCTTGACAATGACAGAGTTGCAGAAAAAAAGGACCTGTTGAAGAAACTCCTTATCCCCAAACATTGAGAAAAATGACATTGCTGGTTTGTTTTTATAGGTTAGTATTCAACCTTCATTTCTATGTGAGTATTCAAGTTAAACTGTATATTTACAGCCTCTTTACATTGTGATTTATCATAACTCATACAGTGTTGTGTATTTCAGATACCTGTTTTGTATTGGTTCAAGCAGAGGGACTGCAGTGAGACCTTAATTTCTATGTGACAGTATTCAAGTTAAACTAGAATACTATGCTCTTAACCAGGGGTCACCAACCCTGGTCCTCGAGGGCCGGTGTCCTGCAGGTTTTATATGTTTCCCTGCTTTAACACACCTGATTTTAATTAACGGTGCTCATTAGCTTGTCATCAAGGTCTGGATAGTTCTGTTGATGACACAGCTCCTTTTATCACGGTGTGCTGAAGCAGGGTAACATCTAAAACCTGCAGGGACACCGGCCCTCGAGGACCAGGGTTGGTGACCCCTGCTCTTAACACATCTAGTCAACATCAGTGCTATTTCTATAATTTGGATTGTATAGTATCATGAGCCAAAATTAAGTATTGTGACACTCATGCCAGGCGTTAATGTTGTTTTTGTTGAGTTTCCGCACGCTGATTGCTTTGGGCTGGGCCTAGTCAAACTCCAGGGCCGTTTTTTAGTCCCAGTCCGTCCCTGTCCAACAGAGTGCCAACTTGTGAGGCACTCTTAAGGCAGTTGATGTTTGGTTTTATGTGTCGATTGGACAAATCAGAGAACCACATAATTGAAGCTTTAGTCAGCCCATTGAAAAGCTGTTATAGATTCACCTCTAGGCTAAGGTGGCATTGGTGCAATAGCTTGTATGTTTTATAAATTGAATATTTTACAAGCAATAGCTTGTATGTATTATAGATGTATATTTAATATTTTTGTATTTCTTTTTGTATACGTTTTATATTGTATTATGTTTTATATGGACCTGTGTCTGCAATAAAGTTGATATTTAATTTGCTTAGCTTTATGGTCGATTTGTATTATCTTAAGTATTTTACTTTAAAAAATATTTTTCAGCTCCACAGTCATATATTTTAAGCATATATTTTATCAAAGGGTTTATATCTTTAGTAGATTTCTTCTTTAAAACATCAAAAAGATAACTTCTCACTTGGAAAAATCGAAATAGGTGAGATTTAGGTAAGCCATATTGTAGAGATAACTGTTCAAATGATTTCATTTTTCCATCATCAAACATTTGTCCAAATATACACAAAATATTGATGCTTGAAAGCCCACATATAAGATGAAGAGAGATGGAAGTAAATTATGGAGACATACCACTAACAGTTCTCCCTTTTTCCAAATATAAAAAATCATACATTGAGAATCTAGACAATAAATGGGTGGTGGCTACACTTAAGGTCTGGAGGGAAGTCTGTCAGAATCTTAAATTAAATGAAGATTTAATTTTCTTAAAAGAAATGGGGACTGATCCGGACTTTCCTCCTAACAAAACAGATCAGACTTTTAATTTCTTGGGCTTCAAAAGGGGTGTGGCTTTGTACATTGTACATGGTGGTTGTATTGTGTCACTTCCTGTTTAACTTCAGCTCACCGGATGTGATCCATTTATCTCTGTCACTCAAATATCTGTAACCCTGTTCAGCTGATTTCCTCATTGCTTCTCCGCTCACGTCAGGTGCTTAGTGATGCTGTATATCCATGAAGACGTGTTAACCTGTTGATCACCAGAATCGTGTGATCTGAGGACGGATAGTAAAGGGTTTAGATCCAACAGAAAACCACCCTGAACCGGCCAGACAAGTAGCCGCTGCAGGCTAACCTGGCTAGTCTGGTGTCTCTTAACCGACGTCGTCGTACTCCAACAGTGATGGCAGACATGAAATGAGACGTTATACAATTTCATGAAAGCTATTAGCTCATTTTGAATTTGATGACAGCAACATGTCTAAAAACTGGAAAACAGAAGACTGTAAGGCCCAGTCCCAATACACCTACTACCCCTACTTTTCAGCCCTACCCCTAAATTTGCGCGTTCCTGTGATGGTAGTGGTGTCCCAATTCCTCTTTTCATCTAGGGGGACTAGGGAAAACGGGGGCTAGTGGTTATCAATCTAGCCCTACAGAACGAGGGATTTCAGATGCTCACTAGCTGACCGAGGGCTAGAAAAATTTCCCAGAAAACATTTCTTATTTTTTAGTGAATAAAATCAATATTTTGAGTTAGTTTATGCATAAAAATGCGTTTTGATTACATTTCTAGCGAGAAATATATATTTTACTTTCATAATATTCACTCAGTGGATGTACATAATCACTCGTTTGCCCGTTGTTCACGAAGATCTCGCCAGAATAAAGGCTGATTTATGGTTCCGCGTTACACCAACGCAGAGCGTAGGTTCTGCGTCAATTAACGCAGAACCATAAATCAGCTCCCGAGCCGGCGGCTCTACATATCCCCCGAAAACATCGGGTCAAATTTCTTAACAGGCGTTATTTGGATAAACTGAGCCCAGGTTGGGGATCTTAAAGGTTACTTTTACGCCTGAAAAAATATTAAAACTTAATAAAGTGGCATATTAACAGCGCTACAGCGGAAATTAAAACAGCTTTTAGCCTGCTTCTTCTCGGCTTCCTGATATGGTGTGACGTATGTGCAAATGTAACAACGCAGTCGCTTATGTACCCAAACGTAAACCATGCAGTGACGTAGCAAGTGGTGTCCCAATCCCTAGGGAAGATTACAAGGGCCCTAAAGTTTGTGGCGTCATTTTTAGGGCTAGTGATAGTGGGTGAGGTCTAGTGGTAGAAAGTAGGGGGTGTATTGGGATTGGCCCTAAAGGTGCAGAAATGGCAGGAGGAACATCTGCAGCGGATGAGGTTAACGGTACTAACCGATCATCAGAAGAGAAGGTCAAAGGTTCAACGTGAGGAAACCAGCAGCAGCTTTAGGACTCATCTTTGTTGTTCTGCCTGGTTCCTCCAGTCATTAACTGAAGCTCTGCCGTCTTTGGACCTTTGACAAGTTTTTTTTCAGTTAGGGCGTCTTTCAGCAGGATGATGCTAGTCCACATGCGGCCTCCCTTTTCAGGGAGTCACATACTACATTTCCATGCAGTCAATGACCCTTTTCTGACCGGAATATTAGCAATAACCCGGTTGCGTATGGCCATGTAAACACCAATAACTCCTTTGAATAACCGGAATTTGCTCATATTCTTTTCTTTTCTATTTTTTTTTTGTTTTTAAAAATCCAAAAATGACCCCTGGGTTCCTCCTTTTCTAACCTAATATTTGGTCATGTATACGCCTAACGGGATATCCCCATCAAAAGGAACAGGAATCTGTTTTCTGTTCTTTTCGCAAGGAATCTTGGTCTTTTGAGTCCAGGAAGTACCTAGCCAGATTTACAAAAGGTGAGCCAAAAGTTGTGTGAAGCAGGATTTGTAGGAACGCCAGACCAGATCAAGCACTGCTGGAAGACGCTGAAAAAGGCGACTTCTACTGGGCTGTTCATTATCCGCCATGCTGCTGTTATTGTTGTTGTTGTGGATTTGGATACAGGAAGAAGAAGCAGAAATGAGGTAATTGCGTCATGACGTTCTCTGTGCGTCGCTGGTTTGATCCAGATATCCCAAATGATTAATCACCATGTATACAGGGATAACCCTGTTAGCTCACGCATGGAAACAGATTATTCCCAAAGTTTCAGTAACCGGAATATTGACCCTAACCTGAATTTTGACTGCATGGAGACGTAGTCACAGATGGGTTCAGCTTTTTATGCTCTGGTCAGACGGAGGTTTTAACCTCATAGTTCCTCTTAAGGCAGCAGAGTTGGAGGTTGTTTGATGTCTCCTGGACTCTGTCCTTCTTCCAGGTGGGCGTGCTGATCTTTGCCACCATCGTCGGTAACGTGGGCTCCATGATCACCAACATGAACGCAGCCAGAGCCGATTTCCAGGCCCGCATCGACGCCATCAAGCAGTACATGAGCTTCCGAAAGGTCAGCGAGCTTCTCTGTTTCTTACCGGCTCCATGTCAGCGGGTTTTTACTTTATTCATTCCTAATGGTCTTACTAAAGTTGCTTTCGTCAACGAAAATTGTGACTAAATATTGTCATCAACGAACCTTTATCACCTGAGGAAAACGAAATGCAACGAAAATGCGGGTCATGTGATGATAACGATAATTAAATATATAATGCAATATTGTCGACGAATAAAAACCTGACTGTTGTGCTGTTCAGTTATCAAAAGTTATTAATAATTATCCTTCAACAATCATTAATAATTAATAAAGTAGATTACTTATTAAATTGAATTATCCAAAATGAATTAATTATTTTCGGGGCACCACCTGGGATTTAACCAGGAAAATGATAACTTAACAGCAAAATCAGTCTCAAAAATAGGGATTATTCTGCAGAGTAGTAAATTGTACTAATAACCGTTGAAGGCTCTTAAAGAGTTCGGCACTAGCTCTGTCAAATCAGCCATTGTGACAAGATATGTGTAAAACAACACAAACAACTTCTCTCAGTAAAATCAATTAGAATTTATTTACATCCAGGTGTCAAGCAGGTGGAAAGCGACACCATTGAATAAATCCTGACGGCAAACTACATTAAAAACACATACATAAAACACTACCATAAAGAAAACAACAGGAATAAAATGTTAACTGCATGAAGGAAAAGAAATCAAAAACAATAAACACGTGATACAAAAACTTCCGATCATCTGTATTCCAAAACAACTGGCTGCACGTGGCCGGCAAAGATGGCTGCGGCATTTAAAGATGGCGGCGCCCTCGCCGCGCCACGTGCAATCAGACGGGATGGCAAACATGGCATTTAAGCCGTGAATAACTGACGAAACTGCGCCACAAAATGAACAACAGTAATAATCATACAGTAAACAGCGTTGCACACAAATTTAGCTCTAAACCGCTCTAAATTCAACTGATCGCCCAAAACACAGCCTCACGCTTCCTCGGTTCCGGATCGGGAAGGACTGCGGCTTTCCGGGTCCGGGAGAGCCTTCGTTTCGGCTCGGCTCCACCATGCAGCTCGGTTCGGCTCTTTCCGGCTCGGTTCCTCTGTCCAGCGGGGATCCCACCGGCAGATTGCTCCTACAGGGATCCTCCGGTAGCGAGCAGTCGCTCGGCCCTCTCCTGTTCCTAACTTTGAAATATAGAGACAGTTTTGCAGCATGCAACAGCCGGGGCGATCCCTGTCGATCACGGAGCCTCTTGACGCGGCCTCCAGGCGCGGGACAGTCCACTGTAATCAGGGCCGCTCCCGTTTCATCACTGAGGCGCGGGCTTTACGGATGCAGGGGGATCTGGCTTCTCGGGCTAAAGGAACTCAAGCAGAGTCTGGTCTGGTCCCGAACGTGCCTTTGGCACGAAGCCAAGCTGGAGCGCGAAGGCGGTGAAGAGATGAAGAGCATTTGAAGAAGGAAGGCGAGCCTTTTCGTTCCGCGGGCTGCGGTGACGTGCGCCGCTTCAGGCGCCGCCTCCAAAGCACATGGGCTTTGTAGTCTTTCACAAAGCGGCCATTTTAACATGAATTCGAAGCTGGTCCCAGACTGAGTCAGCTTTAAGGTTGAATTTCACATATTCACAAAATGTTGACAAAACATTCATAGAGTCCAGAGTTCACATGACCACATGACCACAACAAGACTAAAATGTAGATTACAAAATAAAAACTCTGCTAAAATGTGTCTTCATTTTTATTGAACAAAAAGAGATGAAATGTTATAACAAAGATCCTTAATATCCTTTTTTATATTGTTTCCTCTGGTTTAGTTCTGCTGCTGGGTGACGTCACGACCTCAATCCCAGTCGCCACAAACTCAAAGGAAAAATAAATATGTTGTAAACTCAAATGAGAGTCTTATGTATCTGGAATTAATGTATTCTTGAGTCTATAAGGTAACAATAATATAATAATAAGATAACCTTGTTTGAATTGTAAAATGGGTTTGGCTAAATACAATCTTTGACTAAAACTAGACTAAAATGGTCCTGGACAATTCTGACTAAAATAAGACTAAAATGCCAAGACTTTTAGTCGACTGGAACTTGAGACAACTAAAAGGAGAATGAACGTGACTAAAACTAATAAAAAATAAATGATAGCTGGACCCAAAGACTAAACTAAAACTGAAACAGGCTGCCAACAACACTAGGTCTCACCTATCTGGTCCCTCTACAGGTAACAAAGGACTTGGAGAAGCGAGTCATCAAGTGGTTTGACTTCCTGTGGACCAATAAGAAGGCGGTGGACGAGCGGGAGGTGCTGAAGTATCTGCCGGACAAGCTGAGGGCCGAGATCGCCATCAACGTGCACCTGGACACCCTGAAGAAGGTGAGGAACTCTGGGGGAACCCTGGAGGAACACAATATTACACAATATTACAGTTATTATTATTATTAGGGCCCGAGCACTGACAGTGCGAAGGCCCTATTGTATCTGAAGGAATTGTTCTCGTTCTCGTTTTTATTTTTATGTTTCTTCCGATGAAATGAGGGCCTTTTTCCCCCCTAAACGTGCCCCAAAAGTCACCAAATTTTGCACGCAAGCCAGGCCTGGCGAAAAATTTTATATTTAATGGTTTGCATTAATGGGCGTGGCCTAATGGCTCAACAGCGCCCCCTAGAAAACTTTGTGCCTCAAGCCCCACAATACGGTTTGACGTACATGCACGAAAATCGGTGCAGACCTGTATCATGTCGCAACTTAAAGAAAAGTCTCTTGGCGCCATGGTCGAAACCGAACAGGAAGTCAGTCATTTTGAATTCATCCTGTAATTTTGCCGCAATTTATGCACCGGGGTGTGTTATACATCAAAATGTGCGTCTCGATCCTGTGACGATGCGCATTACCTTTCTCAGTCAAAAGCGTTACAGTGGCGATGATAGAAGCCAAAAAGCGCGCCCTCCCTTCATCTGATTGGTCCCTATTTGATAGTTCCTACTTTCTGCCATAACTTTTGAATGGTTTGACGTAAAGAGTCGTGGGTGGTGTCATCGGACTCGGTTTTGAGTCCTTGAACATAATTGGTGCAAATTAGTCCTGCCCCTTCTTCTGATTGGTCGATATTTGATAGTCCCTGTTTTCTGCTATAACTTTTGAATGGTTTGAGATAAAGAGTCGTGGGTGGTGTCATCTGACTCGGTTTGAGTACTTGACCTTCATTGGGCACACATTTTGTGCAGCCTCATTATACTTCATTTTAGACCCTCCAGAAAAACGCGGGCAAAAATCCTTGATTCTGCGGGCTAAAATCATTGATTATGCGATTAAATGTGCAGGTTTTTTATGTGCTTTTATGCGGTGAAATTGCAGGAATATGCTGGAAGTTGCGGAATATGCAGGAAGTCGTGGAATATGCGGAAAGTTGCAAAATATGCGAAATATGCAGGAAGTTGCGGATTCGGCGCTGAGCTCTTCCCTCTTCGCTCGCCGCTGAGGGAATCCTTGTTAGTTTCTTTTCCTCCGCTTAGTAATATGCTTAAATTCATCGGGCTGTCTCGTCTGATCTGAGGTCGTGGGCGAAAAAAAAAGGAGAGCGCGGGTGGAGAGGAGAGGGGCGGTGGCGGCCCGGAGGCCGGCCGTCTCTCTCCCTCCAGCCTGCGGCTCAGTGCTCGGGTGATTGCCGGGCGCGCCGGCGCGGCAAGGGGACGAGCCAGAGCTCTGTCACCCCACGCGTCCGCCGCCAAGATCCCCCAAGTGGATGGAAGCGTGCGTCCGCCTCCGCCGGCCTTCGCGGTCGCAGTGGTACGCGGTCAGCGCGGAGACCAGAGTCCACCGGCAGCCGCGCAAGCGGGGGGCTCGACGGAAACGGCACTCTCTTTTTCCTCTCACCCCCGTGGGTGAGAGCTGCTGTTTGGGGGGTGGCGGTTTCTGCGAGGGGTGCGGAGGTCCCCGGGCAGGTCCTGCACGTCGCGACCGGGCGTCCCGACATGTCACTCACAACACTTCCCCCTTTTTCTAAACTTTATGTGAAAATGTGCGGCTATTGTGAAATCAAGCGAGCCCCACATAATTCGCATATTCAGTGCGGACATATGCGATCATCGCGGGAAATATGCGCCCTTTTAGGAATAAATGTATCCCCGCGTAATCTGCGCCATTTGGCTGATTATGCAATGAATTATGCGATCGCGTAATCACGTTTTTCTGGAGGGCCTATCATTTGTTCTTTTTGCATATTCTAGTATGTTAAAAAGTGGGGAAGATAAGCTTTATGCTTCAAGCCCAGACCTTTTCGGTCAAAATAATCACCATGTCGACTAAAGAAAGACCTGTAAATGTTTATTATCTTGCTTATTGATCTTTATGCTTATAATTGACCGAAATAAAGATGAACTAACTAAAGACTGACCTGGGTCTCCGTGGGTCCTGCAGGTCCGGATCTTTGCCGATTGCGAGGCCGGCCTGCTGGTGGAGCTGGTGCTGAAGCTGCAGCCGCAGGTCTACAGTCCCGGTGACTACATCTGCAAGAAGGGCGACATCGGCAGGGAGATGTACATCATCAAGGAGGGGAAGCTGGCCGTGGTCGCAGACGACGGGGTCACGCAGTTCGTGGTTCTCAGCGACGGCAGCTACTTCGGAGAGATCAGCATCCTGGCCATCAAAGGTGGGTCATGAGCGGAGGATCGGTCTCTGGGTTCATGGAGGGGTTCAGTATCATGTAAATGGATGAGTTTAGGACCTAAAAGAAGCATTTATAGAGTTAAAGAAATAAGGGCTCTAATCCAAAGCCCTGTGGAAAACCATTCAAACATTCCTCTGTTTGCCAGAGACTTCTGTTGTTTTTTTTCAACATTATCTTTATTTGGTTTTCAAAATCCTTCCAATGATACACAATAATAAGAGGAAACATCAAGGGCAGCTAAATTATTGTCCAGCATTTGAATCATATTTCCTTACAAGTCAGGTATTTATGAGATATCATAAAGTAACAGTTTAGTTTCATATGAGAAAAGGAAAGAGAAAAAAGAAAGAAAGACGGGAAGCCGTTCACAGACGGAGAATATATGAAAGACTTCATAAAAATATCAGAGCAACTTTTCTATTTTCATCTATTATTTTATATTAGATATATTTAAGCTGCTAAGCTGCAGCTACATTTTTTATTCATATTAAAGTGGGGTAGTTTTTATTTTAAGAAAGTAACAACAAAGTTTTTTCTCTATTTTTCAAGGGTTAGCCCAAATTATCTCCCCGTTGTGCACAGTTCAGAAATACAAACTTGAATGTACAATCCACACAGAATAAAGAAATCAAGTATCAAAAGAAAGGAAATATTTATAGAACACTGCAGACCCACACCGCTTAAATCCACACTCTCCATATATTCCATAAAAGGACCCCAAATGTTTTGAAATAATGATAGTTTGCCCTTTATAATGTAAGTAATCTTTTCCACAGGTAAATTTGTAGACATTTCCTTAATCCAGTTAATGAATTCTGGTTTACTGGTTCTCTTCCATGAAAGAGCTATGACTCTTTTTGCAAGCAAAACACAAACACAAATCCAGGGCAATGCTTATTTTTCTAGACATATGATGTCTATCAGGATATAATCCTAGGATAAACAGTTTAGGGTCAAGAACAAATGTTTTACCTAGTATCGTCTCTAAAGCTTGTTTAATCTCCCACCAGAATTGTTGAACTTTATTGCATTTCCAGATATGATTGAACAACTTCTCCTCTCTGCACCTGATGCTCAGGTCAGGGAGAGACTTCTGTTTAAGCCGTTCTGCTGTTTCTCTGACAGGAAGTAAGGCGGGGAACCGGAGGACGGCCAACATCCGGAGCATCGGATACTCCGACCTCTTCTGCCTGTCCAAGGACGACCTGATGGAGGCGCTGACGGAGTATCCGGATGCCAAGGCCCTGCTGGAGGAGAAGGGGAGGCAGATCCTGATGAAGGACGGGCTGCTGGACCTGGAGGTAGGCGGTCACATGACCCGCTCACATGACCCAGTCACATGACCCGGCAGGGCCGGCCCAAGCCTCCATGGGGCCCTCTATTACTGCCAATAATACTGATTATTGATCATTCACACACCCACTAGAATAACTTTATTGATCCCCCAGAGGGGAAATTCACTTGTGCAGCAGCAAACATACACACGCTCGACAATTTTTACAAAATATACACGAAAGTACAAAAAGGTATAAAAAAGTATATCCTAAAAAAAAAAAAACAATAAATAGCTAAGTAATTAAAAAGAGCAATCGAAAAAAAGAGCGATGTACAAAAGAAGTACTAAACCCGAAAACCGAGTGCAAAGAGACAAAAATACCAGTGATGCATTTAGAGAGAAAAGGTTATTGCACTTTTTAACTGTACTTGTGGAGTGACGTGAACCATTACATATATATATATATATATATATATATATATATATATATATATATATATATATATATATATATATATGTATATATATATATATATATATATATATATATATATATATATATATACATAATTAAAAAGAACAAATATACAGGTGGTGCTTTCAAAAAAGCAGGTTATTGCACTTGAATGACTAGAGTTGGTTGTTGTAGCACTATAAACTTATTTAATGTTCTTCCCTGTCATTATAAATACACTTGTAAAACTAGATGTAAGAACTTTTTTGTTGTAGTTAGATTGTAATCCACAGGGATTAAGACCATGGAAGCAGACAACAGATTAACACATTTGCAGAAAAATCTTTCAGTTAATATTGATCAAAGTCAGCAACTGCCCCTACTGGCCACACAGAGAAGCAACAGATAAAAGGTGAAAGAGCTGCACAGTTGCAGCAGTGTTGTTTCCATCATCCTATTGTCAGCCTGGCATGTTTTTACCCATCTATGGTTTTTAATCTGAAATGTTTTTACCCATCTATGGTTTTTAATCTGAAATGGGAGCAAATTCAGCTACAAGAGAAGCCTTGGGTTGATTTACAGTACACTTAATATTTAAAGTGATGTAGTACTAAGTGTGATACTGAGTGTCATCTACAGTGTAGGCCTACTAAAAGAAACAAAATAATCAAATAGATCATTTTTAAACCATTTACTGTAAACATGTTGTCTACTTTATTTTTGGTTTTAAATAAATTGCAACAGCAATGTGCAACAACAAAGTACTACAAAAACTAGAGCTATAATTAAAATCACTCAACTTAGATAAACAAAACCTTGGCAATATGTTCTCCATATAGGAATAAATTCAAATGTCCAAAAACACAGATATTATTCAATAGAATAAACAAATAAAATCAAACAAATAGAGCCAAGAGGCAACAGTCAATATGCCAGAAGTCGTCTACTCTAGTCTGTTAACGTAATAATATTAATTATTGTGTTTTTGTACAATAACATACCTTTGATAATGTATGAATCATCACTCACACATAAAAAATAATTTTATTTTATTTATTATTTTTATGTATATATATATATATATATACGTTTTTTATTAATGTATTATATATGTATTTTTTTATTTATTTACTTTTTTTTTTTAACTCTTGGGGGCCCCCTATTGGCCCTAAGATGCTTAGTTTCCTTATGCCTTGGTCCGGTTCTGCTGAAATAACGCTGTTCCCCGTCTGGCCTGCAGGTGGCGGCACAGGGCCCGGACCCCAAGGAGGTAGAGGAGAAGGTGGACCGCATGGCCCTGATGCTGGACACCATGCAGACCCGCTACGCCCGGCTGCTAGCAGAGCACGAGGCTACGCACAGCAAGGTCAAGTACCGGGTCACACGGCTGGAGAGGAGGCTAGCGCCGCCGCCGCCGCCGACCTCCGAGACCGGCTAGGAGGACCCGAGACTGCCTAGGACAGGGGTTGGCAACCCAAAATGTTGAAAGAGCCATATTGGACCAAAAACACAAAAAACAAATATGTCTGGAGCTGCAAAAGATGAAAAGTCTTGTATAAGCCTTAGAATGAAGGCAACACATGCTGCATGTATCTATATTAGTTATAACTGGGTACTTGGCTGCAAATGTAGCATGCTAATGTCTTTCCACATGACTCTTTTTGTTATCGGACAACTTCTCGCTACAGAGCAAACATTCAGGCAATGAATGCAAATGATTCGCTCCAAGAAACATTAAATCCTCTTTTCGCCTCAGTTATTTTTCTCTTTTTCCCTCTGGAAATAATCCCTTTGGCCAGTTTGTTTCCAACAGCCACCTGCTTGGGGCCACCCTGCTGGTAGAAACGCACAATTTAAATGACATATTTTGGTCAACTAACATGACTAAGCATAAATTACATAGAAACACCAGCAAAAATATTTAAAAAATGAAATAAAAAAGGATTTCATCCAAATTTAAAGTAATTAAACCTTCATATTGTTCAGTTTTTATACGTTTTAAGGATTTAAAGAAATTACACCTTCATATTGTTTAGTTTTTATATATTTTAAGGATTAGTTTTTTTTTTAAATGATTTAATTTTTGTTTTTTAATTGTAGTTTTCAATTTGTTAATACGTGGATTATTCAAGTTTAATCCACTTTTCTTCTTCTTTCTTCAGAATTTGACATATTTGGGTCAACGTGTAACAAACATGACTCAGCACATATTACATAGAAACACCAGCAACAATATTAAAACAAAAAATGTAAATAAAAAAGGATTTAATCCGGATTTAAAGTAATTAAACGTTCATATTGTTTAGTTTTTACCTATTTTAAAGATTTGATTTTTTTTGTTTTTTGAATCCTCTTTTCTCCTCAGTTATTTTTCTCTTTTTCCCTTTGGAAACAATCCCTTTGGCCGGTTTGTTCCTAACAGCCACCTTCCCGGCTCCCCCTGCTGGTAGAAACGTGTGGCTCTGATGCAAACGTTTGTTAACATAAATGTTGAAAAAAGATTTTTACAGCATTTGAACATGTTCAGAATGTTTGTGCCATGTTTGTCCTCCTACAGAAACCACATTAAAACAAAAAATATATCCCCCCCCCCCATCTATTTCCATTTTCCAACATTTTTGAAAAAGCTCCAGGGAGCCACTATGGCGGCGCTAATGAGCCGCATGCGGCTCTAGTAGGGGTTGGGGACCCCCGAACTAGACAGACCCGTTCAGCACTGGACTCTCCCCCAGGATGGATGTGGTTCTGCACACACTTGGTACCGGGCCCAGCTTCCTCTCCAGATGTGCAGCTGAGACCTGGTACCAGCCCAGACTCTCCCTCGGCCCGGGGGACCCGGCACCGACCAGGGGGACCCGGTCCCGCCTGGCTGGTCCCTTGGCCCGGAGGACCCGGTACCGACCAGGGGGACCCTGTACCGGCCCGGCTGGTACATTAACAGAACCGTTAGCTAAACTTCAAGCATGTCTTAGGGACATCAAGGACTGGATGTCTGGAAACTTTTTGCTTCTAAATTCAGATAAAACGGAGTTATCATTCTTGGTCCAGAGCATCTTAGGAAGGGATTAGATGGCGTTGCGATGGCTTCCAGTGCATCTGTGAGAAACCATGGTGTTGTTTTCGATCAGGATTTGTCGTTTAAACCATATAGAACAAGACTATAATAGTTAGTCTCAAACATAGCTTCGTGGTAGATATGCTGCTATAGGCCTATGCTGCAGGGGGGGACCGACATGATCCACTGGGCTGTGCCTCTCACCCTTCTTCTCTTCTCCTCCTCCCTTCCTCTCTTTTCCTTTTCCATTTGTATTAATTATAAGTATCTCATAGCCATAATTTTTGTCCATCATTCCCGTAGTTTCTTGTGCTGGCCCCTTTTTTTCTCTTTTTTGCATGTTTTCAGGCTGGAGCTTCAGGAGCTGCTTGCCTGCGGCCCCCCACCCCCCATCCCCCCCTCTGGTCATACCGCTGCTGCTTCCACCTGCCTGTGTGGATGTCTGCTGTGTGGATGTCTGCTGTGTGCTTGCTGACGTCCCCGACCACCCCAGTCTGGCCTTCAGCAGGAGGGTCACCCCTTATGATCCAGGTCCTGGTCCAGGTTTCTTCCCCCCTTATGATCCAGGTCCTGGTTCAGGTTTCTTCCCCCCTTATAATCCAGGTTTCTTCCCCCCTTAGGATCCAGGTCCTGGTCCAGGTTTCTTCCCTCCTAAAGGGGAGTTTTTCTTGCCACAGCTTTAGGCTTTTCTCTCACTAGGGGACTTTTTACCTGTCATTGTTTATGTAATAATTGCTCGGGGGTCGTGTTAATGTTCTGTTCTCTGGAAAGATCCTAGAGACAACTTTTGTTGTATTAGACGCTATATAAATAAAATTGAATTGAATTGAAATTTGAATCAAGTTGTTTATTTAGTTAGTTTACCTGCTTGAAATCTGCAAAGAGATTTAAAATGACATGTATACTTGGGGTGCCTGGTTTCTATCTGTTTTTTTATCAGCTTTTTCCAGGGGAATTAGCTCAAATGGTACAGCACTCGCTCAGCATGTGAGAGGTAGTGGGATCGATGCCCACATTCTCCACTTTCCGCTCTTTATGTTTCATTAGTCCCCAGTTGGAGCCCTATCCAGTACTCCTCCCATTGTTCTACTGGGGGACTTCAACGCTCACGTGGGCAATGACAGTGATACCTAGAGAGGTGTGATTGGGAGGAACGGCCTCCCCAAGCGGTGTTTTGTTGTTGGACTTCTGTGCTAGTCACGGATTGTCCATAACGAACACCTTGTTCAAACATAAGGGTGTCCATCATTGTGAGGGTCTGTTGGGAACGTCTGGCTGAGGGGACAGTGCCGCTGGAGTGGCAAACCGGGGTGGTGGTCCCTCTTTTTAAAAAGGGGGACCGGAGAATGTGTTCCAACTATAGGGGGATCACACTTCTCAGCCTCCCTGGGAAAGTCTACGCCAAGGTACTGGAGAGGAGAATACGGCCGATACTTGAACCTCGGATTCGGGAGGAACAATGCGGTTTTCGTCCCGGTCGTGGAACACTGGACCAGCTCTATACCCTCTGCAGGGTGCTCGAGGGTTCATGGGAATTTGCCCAACCGGTCTACATGTGCTTTGTGGATCTGGAGATGGCATTTGACCGTGTCCCTCGTGCCATTCTGTGGGGGGTCAGTGAGTATGGAGTCCGGGGCCCTCTATTAAGGGCTGTCCGGTCTCTGTATGATCGGAGCAGGAGTCTGGTTCACATTGCCGGCAGTAGATCAGACGTGTTCCTGGTGCATGTTGGACTCCGGCAGGGCTGCCCTTTGTCACCGGTCCTGTTCATAATTTTTATGGACAGGATTTCTAGGCGCAGCCAGGGGCCGGAGGGGATCCGGTTTGGGAACCACAGGATTTCGTCTCTGCTTTTTGCAGGGTGGAGAAGGGTGGAGAAGTCCTGCCTCAGGTGGAGGAGTTCAAGTATCTCAGGGTCTTGTTCACGAGTGAGGGAACAATGGAGTGTGAGATTGACAGACGGATCGATGCAGCGTCCACAGTTATGCGGTCGATGTACCGGACCGTCGTGGTAAAGAAGGAGTTGAGTCGAAAGGCGAAGCTCTCGATTTACCGGTCAATCTACGCCTCGGACTCCCCTCGGAAGAGCTGGAGGAAGTGTCTGGGGTGAAGGAAGTCTGGGCATCTCTGTTGAGACTGCTGCCCCCACGACCCAGGAACGGATAAGCGGCGGACGATGGATGGATGGATGGTTTCATTAGTGAAAAGTTGAAAGAGCAACAGTTGCCTGTTGGTTTGAAACTGTTCATCATTACAGTAACAGTCACTGCAGGCTAGCTCTATTGGCTTAGCACAGCTCATGGTAGCATCTGAAAGTATCTAATGTGACTTGACAATCACTTTCATTCAAACTACCCTCATTTCACATGTTGTTACAGAAACAACATGAACTAAGCATAAAGACTTTAGCAGAGCTGCTGTGATCAAACTCATACAGGAAACAGATAAAACATAAAAATATCATTCCATGCAAAAAAAACTGCTGCTGCTGGTAATATGATGCTAAAATGAAATAATCTTTGTGTGGCAGGGTGGAGGAGCAGCAATCTCACAGGTGATGGGTAACAGGTGTGTCCCATCAAACTCTCCACCGTGCCTGCCTTGATAAGGCAGGGCTGCACAGCTGCTGGGGGAAGGAGTCTGCTGTGAAGGAGCTGTTGGCGAGACTGAAGCTGGATCTGCTGACCTGTGTGGTGCTTGAGCACGTGTGGCGTGAATAAAAGGGTTCTGCACAAAACTCCGTGTCCTCCTCTATCCTGTCGGTCGGGCCCCGTAGCACTAGCCTTGCTACACTGGCACCCAACGTGGGGCCCGACGGGATGGAGAAGGGAGGCACGGAGCGGGCCCTGGAGGCGCTGGCCCGAGCAATGGCAGACCTGTCAGCCCTGCTTCAGGGCCAGGGGGAGCGGCAGCTCGCGGCGCTGGAAGCGCTGCTGGCGCCGCAGCCGGGAGGCAGAGGCTGCGGACCAGCGGAGCGACCCACTCCAGCGCCACGCCTGAGGTTCCCCACGGCGGTCCCGGAAGATGCGGTCCCGGGGGATGCGGTCCCGGGGGATGCGGTCCCGGAGGATGCGGCCCCGGAGGATGCGGCCCCGGAGGATGCAGCCCCGGAGGATGCGGCCCCGGAGGATGCGGCCCCGGAGGCGTTGGAGGCTGAGACTGAGGTCAGCGAGGCGGAGACAGACCAGCGACCGGAGCAGTGCTGCGTCGGGGAGGGGGTGGTCCTGGATGCAGCCCGGCCGCGGATGCCGTCTGGCCCGAGGCCACCCTGGGCCTGGTCCCGAGAGCGGCCGTCTCGGTGGGCGGCCCGTCGCCGAGGACGACCTCCCGATGGGTCCTGGAGGCCGGCCCCGACGCAGAGGGCGACCTCCCGACCGGTCCCGCTGGTCAGCCCGACGCAGAGGGCGACCTCCCGACCGGTCTCGGCAGCAGTCTCGAACCGGGAAGGCCCGGAGGCGCAGACTGCAGTTCCGGGCTTCCTCTCCCGCTCCGGGCTGGGGGGGGAGTAGGCTCGGCCGGATGGACCCCGGCCTGAGGTTGGCGATGGGGCTGTGTGGCAGGGTGGAGGAGCAGCAATCTCACAGGTGATGGGTAACAGGTGTGTCCCATCAAACTCTCCACCCTGCCTGCCTTGATAAGGCAGGGCTGCACAGCTGCTGGGGGAAGGAGTCTGCTGTGAAGGAGCTGTTGGTGAGACTGAAGCTGGATCTGCTGACCTGTGTGGTGCTTGTGCACGTGTGGCGTGAATAAAAGGGTTCTGCACAAAACTCCGTGTCCTCCTCTATCCTGTCGGTCGGGCCCCGTAGCACTAGCCTTGCTACACTTTGTTTTATGGAATATTTTTTGATAGTGATGTAAACATTCATGTCATTTACTTTCTTCACATTGGCTAGATAAACATTGGTCCTTTGACATATGTATTTCACTACATGCAGCGTAGTTGAAGAGCCTGGGATGGACCTGCTGCATGACAATATTGCCTTGCTTCCAGGCAGATCAACCAAGATTGCTCAGGCCAGGGTAGAGATGTTGGGCCACAGTCTCATGTGGTTATGAAATTATGTGATAATATGAACAGTGGAGGCCTTAAGCAAACTTCAAGGCCTTTAAGGCCTTGTTCTGAGACCAACCTCGATTTTTACGACATCTGACCACGTGGTTTGGAACAAAGAAAACCCCCATGGACTCAAAGCTCAAGCAGGGTTTGCATCTAAGTGATAAGGAACAACCCTCTGATTGGACATAGACCCCAAACTGGAGGAAGGGCCACATCAACTTCCTGGGACCTGCTATAAAGGGAAAAACTCTCTTCTTCTCTTCTCTTCCCCTCCATGATCGTGACCGAAGAAGCAGCGCTGCAGTGAGTAACCCATGAATTTTCTGAGCCCAAAGAGGAGCCGAACCAGGGACCCTGCATGCCTCGACGTGAACGCCTTTGGACCAACCTGGAGCTCAAGGAGGCCCAGCTGCAGTACCCATAATGCACCACAAGGAGACACGGAACATAGAGTGAGAGAGAGAGCCGCTCCTTATCATCTCCTTATCAGGATCCCCTGCTGAGCGTAACCACCTTTGTTTCACGAAGGAACGCTGGCCGGCCAGACCTTTTACTTCATTTACAAAGATTCACGTAAGAGGCTGTTTTGTGTCTGGGCAGAGAAACTTAGTTAAAACAAGTTTAGTTTTACATTGTGAGCTGGATCGTTGATCCCATCACAACTGTATTGTTAGTTTAAGTGTGTCTATTTACTTTATTGTTTTCTCCTCTCATCTCTCTTCTACTAACCCCCACCCACACACACTGATTAATAACTCTGTGATAACTGCAGCACCCACTGTGTGTCACAACAGCTGATTGGGCACAGGTGTGTGCTGCTGTGTGCTGCTGACGTCCCCGACCCCCCCCAGTCTGGCCTTCGGCAGGAGGGTCCCCCCTTATGAGCCTGGTCCTGCTCAAGGTTTCTTCCCTCCTAAAAGGGAGTTTTTCTTTGCCACTGTTTGGCTTAAGGCTTTTCTCCCACTTGGGGAGTTTTTACCTGCCATTGTTTATGTAATAATTGGGGGTCATGTTCTTGGTCTCTGGAAAGCGTCTAGAGACAACATCTGTTGTATTAGACGCTATACAAATAAAATTGATTTGAATTGAATTGAATTGTTTCCAATCAATCTCTCCTCCCTGCCTGGGTATTTAAGGAGTGGGCTGATTGTCCTGGAGGAGTTCGTAGGAGGGTGATGACACGGAGCTGTCTGAGACCCGGACAAGACGGCTGTCGTGTGTGTGTAGGGTTCTTTAAAAAAATCCCTAAGATGTATATTCATGATTTATTTATTTCACTGGGTTTTGGAAGTGCAGGAAATGTGGAAAGTGTTTTGTTTTTTTATACGGGAATATGTATGAGGACTTCATTTCCCAGAATCATCTTTTGTTTCGTGTTTTATATTAATTTTATTTAAAATGGATATTGTTTATTTTTGGTGACACATTGAGGTATATGATGTTCTGTAAGTATTCCATAGTCGGGAAAAGAAATGTAAAAACAGTATTGACTGTGGGGTATATGAGGGCGAGTCTAGAACATTCGAGGGAGAGTGTGAGAGGAGAGCAGGTGGACTGGCCGGCTGCGGGTTTCTTTCCGTGAATGTGGAGAGAACGGTAAATGTCTGGAGACCAAGTTGGCCCAGATATTATTGTAATCAAGACTTTAGTTGGTCGGAACATTTTTGTGCCAGTATTTTGGTCCGACGTGCTTGTTTCGCACAAGGGTGGAGTTTTTCCCGAGGCCGCCGCAACGTGGTCATCCGCCATCTTCTGAAAGGTGCGACTGGTTATCTCTCAAGCAAAGAACCAGACTTTTTCGCAGCAGAAAGCGGACGAAGAAGGTTGTCATCAGGACGTTCGTGTGGGTGAGGACGGAACGAGCAGACGAGTCGAGGCCAGGAGACGAGGACGTGTCGTTGGGAGCGCAGACGGTGGGGAGCTGTCTGGACGTGTCTGGACGTGTCAGGACGTGTTGTCTCTGGTCTGTTTTACTTTGATCCCTAATATAGATGCAAAATCAGGTATCTCAAGGTTGTTACATCACCCTTTAGATTGCAGCGTGCAATTCACTAGTTTAGTCACATGTTGTCCTTCAACTGTCTGGGTGGTGTCCAGCGGAGTCCAGACGGAAAACTGGTTTCTCTGAAACGCTGATAAAACCTCACATTACAGACACTTTTCGATTATTGTTTTTATTTACTAACATCTGAAGCCCGGCTAGCTCAGTCGGTAGAGCATGAGACTCTTAATCTCAGGGTCGTGGGTTCGAGCCCCACGTTGGGCGCTGAAGTCACATTTATGAAGTTTGTTTGAAGTGTAGAGTCCAGGTTGAAGGTGAGCAGAAAGGAATCACCTCCACTGCTGTGATGGATTTTACTGGCTGAGACTGGTGACATCATCAATGACATCACATGTCTGATGACATTCCAGGGTTCGGTGAAATAATTTCATTGATTTGCCGTTGACGACGATAACATGTAAGAATTTGTAATTATGACTACGTATCTGATGCATGTAATTGATTTGCCGATGACGAGGATAAC
>NC_084606.1:7869987-7888987 GCF_033807715.1 Cololabis saira | reverse complement strand
TTCTGCAGTGTCCATGGAAACCATCCCAATCTCACACACAGTGCAGTAACATCAGAAATGTTTCTGCTCTATACTCCAAGACTGACCTACTTAGGTCATCATGTTTTCATGTTCCCTTGGCAGAATTATTTCCCTATTTCTGTTAATAATGTGAATTAAAAAAATCCTAACTTTAAGGAGTGCTATGTATACCCTCCATAAGTCTTTGTGACATCCTCAGTGACATCACATGTCTTTGATGACATTCCAAGGCTAAATGACAGAGTTGCTATTCACAACTATGTATCTGATGCAACACTTAGCACATCTACTGGCAGCTTCCTGTTTTTATCGTCAAAATAAACAACAGAAACATCTTCATGTTGTCATTTTAGGACTAAATTATCATTTAGTTTCTATTCCCCCTTAATCTTATACAAAACCATCTAGACAGGTATGTAGAGACATAGATAGTGGGACATTTTGCACTAGCTAGCTATAGGCTATCTTGAGGAGCATAGCAACCTGATAACCGCCAGGTCTACACAGATTTTGACGTAGTCCAGCTGAACTTGAAATGCGCTCCCGTTGTCTCATAATGCCAAGTGGACGAGAGTAGGTGACATCATCACCAGGTAGTTGGCTTCCAACTGCACCAACTCCTAAAAAATGGACACCTCCAAAATAGCCAATTTGTGAGCATCTACAATTGCGAAAAACTAGTTCTCACTAGTTTAGTCACATGTTGTCCTTCAACTGTCTGGGTGGTGTCCAGAGGAGTCCAGACGGAAAACTGGTTTCTCTGAAACACTGATAAAACCTCACATTACAGACACTTTTCGATTATTGTTCTTATTTACTAGCATCTGAAGCCCGGCTAGCTCAGTCGGTAGAGCATGAGACTCTTAATCTCAGGGTCGTGGGTTCGAGCCCCACGTTGGGCGCTGAAGTCAAATTTATGAAGTTTGTTTGAAGTGTAGAGTCCAGGTTGAAGGTGAGCAGAAAGGAAACACCTCCACTGCTGTCATGGATTTTACTGGCTGAGACTGGTGACATCATCAATGACATCACATGTCTGATGACATTCCAGGGTTAGGTGAAATAATTTCATTGATTTGCCGTTGACGACGATAACATGTAAGAATTTGTAATTATGACTACGTATCTGATGCATGTAATTGATTTGCCGATGACGAGGATAACATGTGCACGTTACCAAATGGCCAAAGCCGAGTACAGTGATGAAATAGAGTCCCACACTGGGCACATGGAAACTAACAGCAGTCCTTCGAGCCGGAGTTGAACTAGCGACATTTTGCTGGTTCTACAGTACTTCGCTCTACCAACTGAACTATCGAAGGAGGGTGCATGTTGACAGCTCCATGACTTGTGTATTCTTCTACCAAGGCCTGAAACTAGGAAAAGGAAACATTTTAAATTAATTATTGTCTCCCTTGCCGGGTCCTTACCACTGGCAGAGTCCATTGTCCTTGGCTAAGTGCCTGGGCCGTAGCACCCCCTTTCCCCACCCCAATCAATTGAAGTGTGAATGGTGTGAAAATCTGATCCAAACACCCTAGTAGATTTTGTTGTGGCCGTTGCACCTTTTTCTTTCTTTTTCCAAAAGTTTGAGAAGCTCTCTGGCTGCCACAGGGGTGCTGTGATCCGGATTCGAACCGGGGTTGCTGCAGCCACAACACAGAGTACTCACCACTATGAGATCACAGCTTGAAAGGATACATGTACCCAGCTTTAGATATGTGCTCGGTTTCTGCAGTTATGTCAGTTTACACGGTGTGAGGTTGGAAGAAGTGTGTGTGGAGGTGTGGCGCCCCTGTCGTCAGGTAAGGGCATTTGCCTCTAATGAGATTAAATAGATTGAATAAAAGAGGTCCCATGAAAGACAAAAATAATGCGTGAGCCGGGGGCAGCTTTGGAAACATTATGGAAGACGGCCTATCCTGCGGCACCTTTGAAGTGTGTGTTTCCGGGCATACACAAAGACAAATGAAAAAAGCAAGTAAATAAATAAATGACAGAGAAGAAGAAACATGTACACTACCAAGGTTGTGACTGGGATAATATTAAAGATTAGGATTTTTTGAGGTAGCCAGGAGTTGAACCTAGAATCTTCTGATCCGTACTCAGACGCGTTATCCATTGCGCCACTAGCCCTCTTTTATGGTAACATGTGGAAACATGTGGAAACACACGTGTTGCAACGACTCAGATGTCCCATCCACAGTAGATCGCAGAGCCATAGCTGGGTACAGCAGTGAAATAGAATCCCGCTCTGGGCAGATGAAAAATAAAGCCAGTCCTTCGAGCCGGAGTTGAACCAGCGACCTAAGGATACCTGTTTTACTGGTTCTACAGTCCTCCGCTCTACCAACTGAGCTATCGAAGGAGGATGCATGTTGACAGCTCCATGACTCGTGTATTCTTCTACCAAGGCCTTAAATTGGGAAAAGGAAACATTTTAAATTAATTATTGTCTCCCTTGCCGGGTCCTTACCACTGGCAGAGTCCATTGTCCTTGGCTAAGTGCCTGGGCCGTAGCACCCCCTTTCCCCACCCCAATCAATTGAAGTGTGAATGGTGTGAAAATCTGATCCAAACACCCTAGTGGATTTTGTTGTGGCCGTGGCACCTTTTTCTTTCTTTTTCCAAAAGTTTGAGAAGCTCTCTGGCTGCCACAGGGGTGCTGTGACCCGGATTCGAACCAGGGTTGCTGCGGCCACAACACAGAGTACTCACCACTATAAGATCACAGCTTGAAAGGATGCATGTACCCAGCTTTAGATATGTGCTCGGTTTCTGCAGTTATGTCAGTTTACGCGGTGTGAGGTTGGAAGAAGTGTGTGTGGAGGTGTGGCGCCCCTGTCGTCAGGTAAGGGCATTTGCCTCTAATGAGATTAAATAGATTGAATAAAAGAGGTCCCATGAAAGACAAAAATAATGCGTGAGCCGGGGGCAGCTTTGGAAACATTATGGAAGACGGCCTATCCTGCGGCACCTTTGAAGTGTACGTTTCCGGGCATACACAGAGACAAATGAAAAAAGCAAGTAAATAAATAAATGACAGAGAAGAAGAAACGTGTACACTACCAAGGTTGTGAATGGGATAATATTAAAGATTAGGATTTTTTGAGCTAGCCAGGAGTTGAACCTAGAATCTTCTGATTCGTACTCAGACGCGTTATCCATTGCGCCACTAGCCCTCTTTTATGGTAACATGTGGAAACACACGTGTTGCAACGACTCAGATTATGCGAGTCTGCACAATCACCTGCCTTGGAGAAATTCAATTCAATTCAATTTTATTTATATAGCGTCTAATACAACAGAGTTGTCTCTAGACGCTTTACAGAGACCCATACCCAGAACATGACCCCCGAGCAGTTATTACATAAACAATGGCAGGTAAAAACTCCCCTAGTGGGAGAAAAACCTTAAGCCAAACAGTGGCAAGGGAAAACTCCCCTTTAGGAGGGAAGAAACCTTGAGCAGGACCAGGCTCAAGCAGGATCAATCTTTAAATAAAAGGAATTGCATTTATTTATCTGATTCTGCAGATTCACACCTTTTAGAGTGGTTGTTGTGGCCGAGTGGTTAAGGCGATGGACTCGAAATCCATTGGGGATTCCCCGCGCAGGTTCAAATCCTGCCAACAACGCTTAATGGGGAACAAAAGGCTTGTTAAATGTACGATGTCTTAACCTCAGACAAGACTGTGATTTATAACTCATCCATCAGGGGCCTCATTTACAAAATGTCTGTACGCGCACGGTCTGATGTTCAGAAAGTGACTTGAATGTAGAAAGTTGTGGTGCTTCATGCACCGATCAATTCTGGCGTATGCACATTTGTAAAGTTTTTTCTGTTGGGACACTCACTGGCGATGCAGTGAAATTGCAGTGAAGTTGTCATGATGTCACATGTGTCCCTGATGGTTTAATGGCTAGGATTTGGTGCTTTCACCACCAAGGTCCGGGTTCAATTCCCGGTCAGGGAAGAAATGTCTATTTCTTGGTGATCAATCCCCGGCTTGTGTCCAAGTAGTGCACCACAGATCCCCCCTACGGATCCACAGCACCGCGAGGCCTTTTCTGTGGCCTCGAGGATTTTCTTGGTGGCTCTCCTCAACTGCAGTCCTGTAACTCCAAGGAGTTTGAGCACTCTCTGGAGTGAATGTCCTGGGAAACCTCTGCGCTCAATTTCAACTGGCTCGCAGCGGGCTCTCCAGCCATTGCTCCGGCACTCTGTGGTGAGCTCAGAGTATTTGGCCCTCTTGCGCTCATTGGCCTCACCAATCCGGCCCTCCAAGGGGACAGTCAGTTCCAGGAGGACCACTTGCTTGGTGGACTCCTAAGTTAATACCATATCTGGGGGGAGTGAAGTGGCAGCTATGCTAGCTGGGAACTTGAGTTTCCTTCCCAGGTCAACTTGGAGCTGCCAGTCACGAGCGGCAGCGAGGAGTCCTCCTGCGGAGTTTGGCTGGTGTTTTGCATTCTGCCCAGCTCTAACAAACGTGATTGACTGCTTCGGGGCAACCTGGGTCTCGCTGTTCTGTATCGCTGTGCAGATGGAATCCGCCAAGGATTTTAGAACTTGGTCGTGGCGCCAGCGATACCGCCCCTCTCCTAACGCCTTTGGGCAGCAGCTCAGAATGTGCTCCATGGTGCCCCTCCTCTGGCACAACTTGCACTCAGGCGTATCTGCCAGGCCCCAGGTGTGCAGGTTGGCCGGGCTTGGGAGGACGTCGTACACTGATTGAATGAGGAACTTTGTGCGCAGAGGTTCAGCTCTCCAGAGTTCTTCCCAGGTGAGTTTGCGAGGTTCTGCATGCTCCCACCTTGTCCACGCCCCTTGTTATTAAAAATAAATAAATGAACAAAGCTCCAAGTGTAGAACATCTCATATATTTTACATCTATTTTTCTCTGCATCATAGTAACCCACTGAACCCCTTGATGGACTGTCTCAGGGACTTTAAAACATGGATGAAGCTTCATGAAAACAAGACGGAAGTTATTTGGTTTGGAAGTGGTGCCCGCTATGATCAGATTGGTGTACAACCACAGAGAATACTAGAAAAGGCTCTGTGGCGCAATGGTAGCGCGTCTGACTCCAGATCAGAAGGTTATGTGTTCAACTCACATCAGGGTCATAATGAACTTTCAATTTTGTTTTATCCATCCTTACAAGTTTACCAACCATACAAACTTTATCTGCAACAGAAAACTTTGATATGTATCGGGAATTATTAAAGTCTGCACAATCACCTGCCTTGAAGAAAGGAGGAACAATCTTTAAATAAAAGGAATTGCATTTGTTTATCTGATTCTGCAAATTCACACATTTTGGAGTGATTGTTGTGGCCGAGTGGTTAAGGCGATGGACTCGAAATCCCTTGGGGATTACCTGTGCAGGTTGAAATCCTGCCAACAACGATTCATGTATGAATATTAATCTTAATCCTAATCTCAGGGGTGTGGGTTCGAGCCCCACATTGGGTGCTGAAGTCACATTTATGAAATTTGTTTAAAGTGTAGAGTCCAGGTTGAAGGTGAGCAGAAAGCAATCACCTCCACTGCTGTTGTGGTCACTGAGATAGATTTTACTGGCTGAGAATGGTGACATCATCAATGACATCACATGTCTGATGACGTTCCAGGGTTAGATGAAAGAATTGGTAATTATGACAATGTATCTGATGCATGTAATTAATTTGCCGATGACGATGATAACATGTGCACGTTACCAAATGTAGGAACAGCGGCCCCTCTGCTGTTTATATTGAAACGCAAACATTTTGCTTAACATTCTGCAGTGTCCATGGAAACCATCCCAATCTCACACACAGTGCAGTAACATCAGAAATGTTTCTGCTCTATACTCCAAGACTGACCTACTTAGGTCATCATGTTTTCATTTTCCCTTGGCAGAATTATTTCCCTATTTCTGTTAATAATGTGAATAAAAAAAATCCTAACTTTAAGGAGTGCTATGTATACCCTCCATAAGTCTTTGTGACATCCTCAGTGACATCACATGTCTTTGATGACATTCCAAGGCTAAATGACAGAGTTGCTATTCACAACTATGTATCTGATGCAACACTTAGCACATCTACTGGCAGCTTCCTGTTTTTATCGTCAAAATAAACAACAGAAACATCTTCATGTTGTCATTTTAGGACTAAATTATCATTTAGTTTCTATTCCCCCCTTAATCTTATACAAAACCATTTAGACAGGTATGTAGAGACATAGATAGTGGGACATTTTGCACTAGCTAGCTATAGGCTATCTTGAGGAGCATAGCAACCTGATAACCGCCAGGTCTACACAGATTTTGACGTAGTCCAGCTGAACTTGAAATGCGCTCCCGTTGTCTCATAATGCCAAGTGGACGAGAGTAGGTGACATCATCACCAGGTAGTTGGCTTCCAACTGCACCAACTCCTAAAAAATGGACACCTCCGAAATAGCCAATTTGTGAGCATCTACAATTGCGAAAAACTAGAAAATCACTAGTTCAGTCACATGTTGTCCTTCAACTGTCTGGGTGGTGTCCAGAGGAGTGCAGACGGAAAACTAGTTTCTCTGAAACACTGATAAAACCTCACATTACAGACACTTTTCAATTATTGTTCTTATTTTCTAGCATCTGAAGCCCGGCTAGCTCAGTCGGTAGAGCATGAGACTCTTAATCTCAGGGTCGTGGGTTCGAGCCCCACGTTGGGCGCTGCAGTCACATTTATGAAGTTTGTTTGAAGTGTAGAGTCCAGGTTGAAGGTGAGCCTAAAGGAATCACCTCCACTGCTGTGATGGATTTTACTGGCTGAGACTGGTGACATCATCAATGACATCACATGTCTGATGACATTCCAGGGTTAGGTGAAATAATTTCATTGATTTGCCGTTGACGACGATAACATGTAAGAATTTGTAATTATGACTGGGTATCTGATGCATGTAATTGATTTGCCGATGACGAGGATAACATGTGCACGTTACCAAATGGCCAAAGCCGAGTAGAGTGATGAAATAGAGTCCCGCACTGGGCACATGGAAACTAACAGCAGTCCTTCGAGCCGGAGTTGAACTAGCGACATTTTGCTGGTTCTACAGTACTCCGCTCTACCAACTGAACTATCGAAGGAGGGTGCATGTTGACAGCTCCATGACTTGTGTATTCTTCTACCAAGGCCTGAAACTAGGAAAAGGAAACATTTTAAATGAATTATTGTCTCCTTTATGCGCCCGTTGCTGGGTCCTTACCACTGGCAGAGTCCATTGTCCTTGGCTAAGTGTCTGGGCCGTAGCACCCCCCCTCCCCACCCCAATCAATTGAAGTGTGAATGGTGTGAATATCTGATCCCTAGTGGATTTTGTTGTGGCCGTGGCACCTTTTTCTTTCTTTTTCCAAAAGTTTGAAAAGCTCTCTGGCTGCCACAGGGGTGCTGTGACCCGGCTTCAAACCGGGGTTGCTGCGGCCACAACGCAGAGTACTCACCACTACACGATCACAGCTTGAACGGAGACATGTACCCAGCTTTAGATATGTGCTCGGTTTCTGCAGTTATGTCAGTTTACACGGTGTGAGGTTGGAAGAAGTGTGTGTGGAGGTGTGGTGCCCCTGTCGTCAGGTAAGGGCATTTGCCTCTAATGAGATTAAATAGATTGAATAAAAGAGGTCCCATGAAAGACAAAAATAATGCGTGAGCCGGGGGCAGCTTTGGACACATTATGGAAGACGGCCTATCCTGCGGCACCTTTGAAGTGTATGTTGGCATACACAGAGACAAATGAAAAAAGCGAGTAAATAAATAAATGACAGAGAAGAAGAAACGTGTACACTACCAAGGTTGTGACTGGGATAATATTAAAGATTAGGATTTTTTGAGCTAGCCAGGAGTTGAACCTAGAATCTTCTGATCCGTACTCAGACGCGTTATCCATTGCGCCACTAGCCCTCTTTTATGGTAACATGTGGAAACATGTGGAAACACACGTGTTGCAACGACTCAGATGTCCCATCCACAGTAGATGGCAGAGCCATAGCCGGGTACAGCAGTGAAATAGAATCCCGCACTGGGCAGATGAAAAATAAAGCCAGTCCTTCGAGCCGGAGTTGAACCAGCGACCTAAGGATACCTGTTTTACTGGTTCTACAGTCCTCCGCTCTACCAACTGAGCTATCGAAGGAGGATGCATGTTGACAGCTCCATGACTCGTGTATTCTTCTACCAAGGCCTTAAACTGGGAAAAGGAAACATTTTAAATTAATTATTGTCTCCCTTGCCGGGTCCTTACCACTGGCAGAGTCCATTGTCCTTGGCTAAGTGCCTGGGCCGTAGCACCCCCTTTCCCCACCCCAAATAATTGAAGTGTGAATGGTGTGAAAATCTGATCCAAACACCCTAGTGGATTTTGTTGTGGCCGTGGCCAAAAGTTTGAGAAGCTCTCTGGCTGCCACAGGGGTGCTGTGACCCGGATTCAAACCGGGGTTTTCAGTTTTGTTTTTTCCATCCTCACGAGTTCCCCAACCAGATAAACTTTTGCTGCAAGAGAAAACTTTGATATGTACATGGAATTATGCAAGTCTGCACAATCACCTGCCTTGAAGAAAGCAGGATCAATCTTTAAATAAAAGGAATTGCATTCATTCATCTGATTCTGCAGATTCACACCTTTTAGAGTGGTTGTTGTGGCCGAGTGGTTAAGGCGATGGACTCGAAATCCATTGGGGATTCCCCGCGCAGGTTCAAATCCTCCCAACAACGCTTAATGGGGAACAAAAGGCTTGCTAAATGTACGATGTCTTAACCTCAGACAAGACTGTGATTTTTAACTCATCCATCAGGGGCCTCATTTACAAAGAGCGCAGTGCACAAAAAATGTCTGTACGCACACGGTTTGATGTTCAGAAAGTGACTTGAATGTAGAAAGTTGTGGTGCTTCATGCACCGATCAATTCTGGCGTATGCACATTTGTAAAGTTTTTTCTGTTGGCGACACTCGCGGTGCAGTGAAGTTGCAGTGAAGTTGTCATGATGTCACATGTGTCCCTGATGGTCTAATGGCTAGGATTTGGTGCTTTCACCACCACGGTCCGGGTTCAATTCCCGGTCAGGGAAGAAATGTCTATTTCTCCCCCAGCCGGGGGTGATCAATCCCCGGCTTGTGTCCAAGTAGCGCACTACGGATCCACAGCACCGCAAGGCCTTTTCTGTGGCCTCGAGGATTTTCTTGGTGGCTCTCCTCAACTGCAGTCCTGTAACTCCAAGGAGTTTGAGCACTCTCTGGAGTGAATGTCCTGCGAAACCTCTGCGCTCAATTTCAACTGGCTCGCAGCGGGCTCTCCAGCCATTGCTCCGGCACTCTGTGGTGAGCTCAGAGTGTTTGGCCCTCTTGCGCTCATTGGCCTCACCAATCCCGCCCTCCAAGGGGACAGTCAGTTCCAGCAGGACCATGTGAGGTTAATCAACTCTTTTGAATTAAGATTGTCATTATGAAAATAAAAAACTATCAGAATAGGAACAGAAGTCACCAGACAGGCCATTCCCTGATGGTATTTAGGTATTTAGGGCTTTGTTAACAGCTGAGCAGTGTCTTTAGACACATCTGTGCAAAGCCTCACAGAGTTCTTGTTTGTCTAGAAGGGGCTCATTTATAGACCCTTCATGTTGTTTCAAGACTTAAGCTGACTGTTGGTTATCACATGTTAACAGATGACAGCGAAGCCCTTCCTGAGTTTGAGTTGTCCAACAAATACCCCATTGTCAGTTTGAACCATCTGTTCAAACCTCCAACAGAGGGTCCTGTTTTAGTTGACCCCTTGACCCTTTGTGTTTTAAGGATGTCTGTTTGTTTCTTCATACCAAGCCTCTTCAACTGAAAAGTCATGTGTGACTTTTCAACTATCATCTGATCTGTTTGACCATCTGTTTTTACCATTGTCCATTGTTTACCAAATATGGTCAAGTTTCCTGTCAGCTTACTGAATAAAAGCGCCAGCTCTGCAGAGAGCCAGTGGGGAGAGGTTTTGACGAGCTCTAAGAGAAGGGTCGTGTTGCCCTAAAAGCTCCTCAAGATTTTTCTCCAACCTTCTGCAGAAGGCCATTGAAAATCATTTCTGACAGTCTCCGGTGTCTTTTTCTAAGTTAATTAATGTATGTTGATGATTTAGAAACCTAACAACCACTTGCTTGGTGGACTCCAAAGTTAATACCATATCTGGGGGGAGTGAAGTGGCAGCTATGCTAGCTGGGAACTTGAGTTTCCTTCCCAGGTCAACTTGGAGCTGCCAGTCACGAGCGGTAGCGAAGAGTCCTCCTACGGAGTTTGGCTGGTGTTTTGCATTCTGCCCAGCTCTAACAAACGTGATTGACTGCTTCGGGGCGACCTGGGTCTTGCTGTTCTGTATCGCTGTGCAGATGGAATCCGCCAAGGATTTTAGAACTTGGTCGTGGCGCCAGCGATACCGCCCCTCTCCTAACGCCTTTGGGCAGCAGCTCAGAATGTGCTCCATGGTGCCCCTCCTCTGGCACAACTTGCACTCAGGCATATCTGCCAGGCCCCAGGTGTGCAGGTTGGCCGGGCTTGGGAGGACGTCGTACACTGATTGAATGAGGAACTTTGTGCGCAGAGGTTCAGCTCTCCAGAGTTCTTCCCAGGTGAGTTTGCGAGGTTCTGCATGCTCCCACCTTGTCCACGCCCCTTGTTATTAAAAATAAATAAATGAACAAAGCTCCAAGTGTAGAACATCTCATATATTTTACATCTATTTTTCTCTGCATCATAGTAACCCACTGAACCCCTTGATGGACTGTCTCAGGGACTTTAAAACACGGATGAAGCTTCATGAAAACAAGACGGAAGTTATTTGGTTTGGAAGTGGACCCGCTATGATCAGATTGGTGTACAACCTCAGAGAATATCAGAAAAGGCTCTGTGGCGCAATGGTAGCGCGTCTGACACCAGATCAGAAGGTTATGTGTTCAACTCACATCAGGGTCATAATGAACTTTCAATTTTGTTTTATCCATCCGTACAAGTTTACCAACCATACAAACTTTAGCTGCAACAGAAAACTTTGATATGTACCGGGAATTATTAAAGTCTGCACAATCACCTGCCTTGAAGAAAGGAGGAACAATCTTTAAATAAAAGGAATTGCATTTGTTTATCTGATTCTGCAAATTCACACATTTTGGAGTGGTTGTTGTGGCCGAGTGGTTAAGGCGATGGACTCGAAATCCGTTGGGGATTACCCGTGCAGGTTGAAATCCTGCCAACAACGTTTCATGTATGAATGTTAATCTTAATCCTAATCTCAGGGGTGTGGGTTCGAGCCCCACATTGGGTGCTGAAGTCACATTTATGAAATTTGTTTAAAGTGTAGAGTCCAGGTTGAAGGTGAGCAGAAAGCAATCACCTCCACTGCTGTTGTGGTCACTGAGATGGATTTTACTGGCTGAGAATGGTGACATCATCAATGACATCACATGTCTGATGACATTCCAGGGTTAGATGAAAGAATTGGTAATTATGACAATGTATCTGATGCATGTAATTAATTTGCCGATGACGATGATAACATGTGCACGTTACCAAATGTAGCAACAGCGGCCCTCTGCTGTTTATATTGAAACGCAAACATTTTGATTAACATTCTGCAGTGTCCATGGAAACCATCCCAATCTCACACACAGTGCAGTGTTGTGCAACTCAGGTAGCTAAGCTGATCAGTTATCGAAGGCTATTAATGAATATTATTAATAATTATTAATAATTAATAAAGTTGACTATTTATCAAATTGAATTATCAAAATGATAATAATTATCGTCGGGGCACCACCGCCGGGGCCTTACTCCGGGGGAAAATGATAACTAAACAGCAGAAAATCAGTCTCATATGATTTGAATTATCCTGCATAACAGAAAATCCTACTATCATTTACAGGATAACAGTTGAAGGCGTGATATCCGAACACTAGGCTCTGCTTAAACAAATCAATTTGTGACCAAATCTTGCATGAAATAACAACAACCACTCATTAAAAATCAATCAGAATTTATTTACATACGGGTATCAAAGATGATAAACAAATACCCAATAAATCCCGATGGCAGAATCTTAAGTATCATAAAACCATTAACTAACTAGAAAAACAACAATCAATAGAAATGAAATGAAAGTTAAATGCATGGAATGAAAAGAAAAGAATCAAATGTAATAATAATAAAGATGATAAAGAACACAATAATGATAACGTACAGTAATACGCATACAGTAATCTCATTAAACATAAGTTCAGCTTTACACCGTTCTAACTGACTGATCGCCCAAACCGCAGCTCACGCGTCCTCGGGAGTCCGGACCTGAGGCTGCAGGCTCCGTCGCCTGCGGCTCGGTCCTGCAAGGGGTTTCCTGATGGGGATCCTCAGTTTCTGCGGCCGCTCGGTCTCTCACCTCTCCTAACTCCACAGAAAAAGTGAACAGTGGCTGGAGAAACCTCACACCGGCTCTCTGGTCCTGACCGCGTCCTCAGCACACTGCCTCGCTGCGCACGGGGGGCCGGTTCCTCCCTTCAGAACGTCGGCTCGTCCCGTGTTGTGTCGCCGGGCTGCGCGAGGGCCTCGCGGTCCAAAGGCTGGAGCTCCGGGCGGGTTTTGGCGGAGCAGTCGTCCTGGACGGCACGGTCCCTGGTGTGGGGAAAGTGCTCAAAGGAAGAAAGGAGTTAGCAGACAGAGAGAGTTGAGAGCGCCGCGCTCTGGTATCTGATTTTACGCCTGGCCTGTTAATGCAGGTCCGGAAAGGCTCCCTCCCCGCCCCAGGCTCTCGGGGAGTAGATGCGGCAGCGGCTGCACCGTCGGCAGGAACGTCCGTTCAGTCCGCTGGCTGAAGGAGAGAGAGTGAGCGCTGGGCAGGAAGGGGGCTTTGAGTTCCGCGGGCTGCGTGACGTCACCAGCCCCTGGCAAGTGATTGGGTGCTCCCCGCTTTTGGGCTTGGGGGCGGTTTTACTGTGAGGGACAGTCCCCCCCCCTTTCAGGACCCTCCACTGGTTTCCTGGGGGCTCCACTGCGTCTGAACTCCCCCTGGTGTCGTAACCCCAGGGGGTCTGTTCTCTGGTCCCTTTGCGTTGTCTTTTCCTTTGTTCCTCCAGGAACCCTGCTGATTTTGTGGGGCTTATGGGTCTGACCCCCCTCCCAGATGTCGTAAACCCAGGGGGTCTGTTCTCTGGTCTGGAGTCATGCAGTCATAAAAACTCTGGCCCCAGGACGAGACCAAAGTCTTGCTTTCACTTGGAATTCATAATCCTGAAATGTTCATACATTTTATAAGTTCAGAGTTCACATGGGCGACGCACAACACAGTAACATCAGAAATGTTTCTTCTCTATACTCCAAGACTGACCTACTTAGGTCATCATGTTTTCATGTTCCTGTGGCAGAATTATTTCCCTATTTCTGTTAATAATGTGAATAAAAAAAATCCTAACTTTAAGGAGTGCTATGTATACCCTCCATAAGTCTTTGTGACATCCTCAGTGACATCACATGTCTTTGATGACATTCCAAGGCTAAATGACAGAGTTGCTATTCACAACTGATGCAACACTTAGCACATCTACTGGCAGCTTCCTGTTTTTATCGTCAAAATAAACAACAGAAACATCTTCATGTTGTCATTTTAGGACTAAATTATCATTTAGTTTCTATTCCCCCTTAATCTTATACAAAACCATCTATACAGGTATGTAGAGACATAGATAGTGGGACATTTTGCACTAGCTAGCTATAGGCTATCTTGAGGAGCATAGCAACCTGATAACCGCCAGGTCTACACAGATTTTGACGTAGTCCAGCTGAACTTGAAATGCGCTCCCGTTGTCTCATAATGCCAAGTGGACAAGAGTAGGTGACATCATCACCAGGTAGTTGGCTTCCAACTGCACCAACTCCTAAAAAATGGACACCTCCGAAATAGCCAATTTGTGAGCATCTACAATTGCGAAAAACTAGATAATCACTAGTTTAGCATCTGAAGCCCGGCTAGCTCAGTCGGTAGAGCATGAGACTCTTAATCTCAGGGTCGTGGGTTCGAGCCCCACGTTGGGCGCTGAAGTCACATTTATGAAGTTTGTTTGAAGTGTAGAGTCCAGGTTGAAGGTGAGCAGAAAGGAATCACCTCCACTGCTGTCATGGATTTTACTGGCTGAGACTGGTGACATCATCAATGACATCACATGTCTGATGACATTCCAGGGTTAGGTGAAATAATTTCATTGATTTGCCGTTGACGACGATAACATGTAAGAATTTGTAATTATGACTACGTATCTGATGCATGTAATTGATTTGCCGATGACGAGGATAACATGTGCACGTTACCAAATGGCCAAAGCCGAGTACAGTGATGAAATAGAGTCCCGCACTGGGCAGATGGAAACTAAGAGCAGTCCTTCGAGCCGGAGTTGAACTAGCGACATTTTGCTGGTTCTACAGTACTGCGCTCTACCAACTGAACTATCGAAGGAGGGAGCATGTTGACAGCTCCATGACTTGTGTATTCTTCTACCAAGGCCTGAAACTAGGAAAAGGAAACATTTTAAATGAATTATTGTCTCCTTTATGCGCCCGTTGCTGGGTCCTTACCACTGGCAGAGTCCATTGTCCTTGGCTAAGTGTCTGGGCCGTAGCACTCGCCCTCCCCACCCCAATCAATTGAAGTGTGAATGGTGTGAAAATCTGATCCCTAGTGGATTTTGTTGTGGCCGTGGCACCTTTTTCTTTCTTTTTCCAAAAGTTTGAGAAGCTCCCTGGCTGCCACAGGGGTGCTGTGACCCGGCTTCGAACCGGGGTTGCTGCGGCCACAACGCAGAGTACTCACCACTATACGATCACAGCTTGAACGGATACATGTACCCAGCTTTAGATATGTGCTCGGTTTCTGCAGTTATGTCAGTTTACACGGTGTGAGGTTGGAAGAAGTGTGTGTGGAGGTGTGGCGCCCCTGTCGTCAGGTAAGGGCATTTGCCTCTAATGAGATTAAATAGATTGAATAAAAGAGGTCCCATGAAAGACAAAAATAATGCGTGAGCCGGGGGCAGCTTTGGAAACATTATGGAAGACGGCCTATCCTGCGGCACCTTTGAAGTGTACGTTTCCGGGCATACACAGAGACAAATGAAAAAAGCAAGTAAATAAATAAATGACAGAGAAGAAGAAACGTGTACACTACCAAGGTTGTGACTGGGATAATATTAAAGATTAGGATTTTTTGAGCTAGCCAGGAGTTGAACCTAGAATCTTCTGATCCGTACTCAGACGCGTTATCCATTGCACCAAGGACATCGCGCATTAGTCAATGTAACTCATCCAGAAATGATCAAAATCACCCGCGACAGCCAGCACGGGAACTGCAGGAAAAAAAGCCGTCTCAAGCGGGAGTTCGCGAGTTCGAGCCCAGAGATGAGCCCGGGGACGCACGAAAAAAAGCCGTCTCAAGCGGGAGTTCGCGAGTTCGAGCCCAGGGACTGCCGATAACGAGAACGTGTTTTTTAAGAGTAAAAACAAATGAGATGGTAGAAATAAAGGTTCATTCTACACATTTTCTTCCCTAAGCTATGTCCAATTTGGGACAGTTAGCCTTGTATAGATTCTAAAGGATCTTATCCTTTAGAATCTATACGTTTATAACAATGGAATAAGAGGAAGAAAGTCATAAAATCCCTTATAAACATACCATTTTATTGAAATAATAACAATAACAAATAACAACAACATAACAAATAATTAAAACAAATAATAACAATATCAACAATAGAAACAGTAATAAAACAATAAATGCTGACTCATATTTATAAACTTCTATTAACTTATATAAATATATATTTACATGGTAAAATAAAACAGCAATAACAACAATAACAATCGTAGCTGTAACGTTAAGATGTAGAAAGGCACTCATTTATATTTACAATAGTAATATTTTACAATAAGATGTAAAAAGGCATATAATGACTAATATTTAGAAATAAAAAAAGAAAAACACCCATAGCAATAACAATATTCCCAAAAGGATGAAGGTTTTTTAAAAAAAGCTGCTAAACCCAAACACGAAAACATAAAACAGCAAAAAAGTTACCACCAAATAAACTAAACCCAACTAATTAACTTTTAAGAAGCAGGAGGGTCCTTGCTTTCTGTTTTTTTTTGTTGCTTTTTCTGTAGCCCTTTTTCTCCAATACAGCCCTCCATTGATCATATGATTGTGTCTCTGTTTCTCCACAGTACCAGTTGCCGAATTACTGCCTGTGTGATGGCGTTTTTTAGCTTTCTTTGCACTTGCTGCAAATAATCACATCTGTCTTTCTGGTGTATTTTCTTTTTCCTTGGGCTGTGTGCTCTTCTACCTGTTTCCTATGTCCGCTTTCATTGTGTGCTTGTGTCTGGGTGGATGGTGATGATAATGGTATATATGAAAGTATGTATTGTGAGCATCCAGGTGCAGCCGTCACCTGTGAGGATGCAGCCCCTGATGGGACAACGTAGCCAGGTGGCAGTTGTGACAGGAAGTGCAGCTGTGGATGGGGCTGTGGAGTTGGGAAGATGGCTTGGGGTTGGGGCCTCCCTTTCAGTTGTGCTTCCCCAGCAGTATTTGGTGGCAATATGAATTGATGAAGCGGCAGTAAACTGGCTGAAAACAGGGAAGGACCTTTCTGTAACGTTGAAGGTTTTTCTGGCCAGTCATGAGTGGGTCTGGAGCTGGGATGCCCCGGTGCAGAATTTTTTGTTCCTGTCCCCTGCTGCGCCTAATGTACCTGTGTAAAATAAATATATAAGAAGATAAGTACTTTCTTTTCAAGGCTTTAATTACCTCGGAAATGCAGGTAAATGTGAGGTAAAGTGAAATCTCTGTAAAGCTGTCAGCAGCAATACAGGTGAAAGATAACACTTGATTGTTTTCATTGTAAATCCATTGTTTTGGTGCAAAATTGTACAGATTCTGTCATTGTTCAAATCCTTCTGTACTGAACTGTATATGAAGTATGCTGAGGTCCTCACCATTGTGTGAGTGTGGCAGCGTTTACTTCGGGGAGCTGGATGGTGGTCTCACTCATCACTCTACCGTTTGTTATCAGATGTGCTTGTATAAACGAGCCACCACTGTGAACTGGGACACCTTTTTCCCGTCACAGTGCACAGCATTTGGGTAGAAAGTGTCAGGAAGACGCTTCCACCACCCTGTTACAGTCACTGAGCTTCAGGAAGACGCCTCCACCACCCGGTTACCGTCAGGCCACTGAGCTGGACTGTGGGCCCCGATGAAAGATCTGAAAAATACAATCCCATACATACTATTAAAACACAACTTTTTTCAGTGTTATTATTTTGTAATGAGATATTTTGAATTGTTAATATTTTTTTTAAACAGTCAAGACCTTGTTCTTGCTTAGTTTATCTACCTGTTGTAGCTCTGATGCTTCTATGGTGTCAGTTAAGTTCAGGCTTCCATCTGCCCGTCTCCTAAAACGCGGCTCCACTAGATTCAAAAATAAAATAAAAAGTGTATGAATAAAATGCAATACTTGAACAATTGGAACATTAGTCACACAGACACATAGATGTGTAACTGTGTCTGTTTATTAGCAAATACAAATTTAAGACTGTAGTGTGGATTATCTCATGCTAAACAGTGAATGAATGCCTGCAAGTACCATCATGATTCCTCCAGGGGATGGAGAGTTGTAGTTTATTCACATTTTACTAATTATATACACTGTATTTACTTATTAATGCTGTTGTAGCAACACTATTGTTGTTAATATTAAAAACAGGGATTGAAAATATCTATGGTTTATAACAATGGATTGTAAAGATTTATTTCCAATTTGGAGGAAAACTTCTTTATGTTTTGTTAGATTGATCTACAAAGCCGAATCATGCTCATCTGATTTATTCCTATATCCGATTTTCAATGATTATAATTCGCCAAGGTTTGTTCATAAAAAGTTGATGATCCTTTGTTCCCTTTTTGCACTGCATTTTAATGTTTATCCGTACATAACTTTACATTCACAGGATTTAGCATCCGTCCCAAAACCACCTTTACGAGTGGTTTTGGCGTCGTTTTGACGCAGAACCATAACTCAGCCCTTACATCACCGTTAGTACTTAGTAGCATTATACGTTACAGAGCTACGGCACAGATCTTCCTATGAAAATGTATTTGCACTTACTTCTGAAACGTCCGGAAAATGTGTGGGGGGAGGATTTGCTGTAGTCGGAACAATTTTCAGGCTGGTTTTTCTGAACATAGTAAACCGGAAAAAAACATCCCCAGCAGCTCCGCAGCGGGCGGAGCCTGTACTCGCTCCTGATTGGTCCATTTCTGGATGTCACCGGGACATCCAGAAATTTACCGAGCCCTGATTGGTCAGAGCTGTCAATTCTTGGTTAATTCTTGGATAGATGCAGGAACGCGATTGGCTGTAACAACCAGGAATAACCAAGAATAACCTAGATTTACAAGTGGCCAGAGGCGCCACTAGCCCTCTTTTATGGTAACATGTGGAAACATGTGGAAACACACGTGTTGCAACGACTCAGATGTCCCATCCACAGTAGATGGCAGAGCCATAGCTGGGTACAGCAGTGAAATAGAATCCCGCTCTGGGCAGATGAAAAATAAAGCCAGTCCTTGGAGCCGGAGTTGAACCAGCGACCTAAGGATACCTGTTTTACTGGTTCTACAGTCCTCCGCTCTACCAACTGAGCTATCGAAGGAGGATGCATGTTGACAGCTCCATGACTCGTGTATTCTTCTACCAAGGCCTTAAACTGGGAAAAGGAAACATTTTAAATTAATTATTGTCTCCCTTGCCGGGTCCTTACCACTGGCAGAGTTCATTGTCCTTGGCTAAGTGCCTGGGCCGTAGCACCCCCTTTCCCCACCCCAATCAATTGAAGTGTGAATGGTGTGAAAATCTGATCCAAACACCCTAG